>NC_142021.1:10361495-10553162 GCF_049901735.1 Notechis scutatus | reverse complement strand
GAGTCTCCACATCTGTTTTATATTGTGGGGACCAGAACTGAATGCAGTATTCCAAGTGTGGTCTTACCAAGGCTTTGTAAAGTGGTACTAGAACTTCATCCGCTCTTGATTCTGTCATGTGGTTGTAGTTTACGATTTTGTTCTTTTTTGCCAAGGTAGAGCTGGTGTTCATCACTCTGCTTCTTGTCTGGCCTGTCTCAAAGGGTTAACTCATCCGAAGTGTTTTCTTTTTTACTGGTCCATTTTCTGAGAAAACTAGCAAGATGTTCAACGTACATCTCAGAAGGCAGAAGGCGTTTGACCTTGTTTAACTACTTCCTTTTCTTTTCTACTAGGAGGCCATGGTGAGCTCCTGGATCCAATTCAGCGATGGTGCTGTAACCCCACTGGATATCTATGATCCCAGAGATTTCTCTCTCTCTGCCTCCTCGCTTGACGAATTGGTTGTTTCGGCTCATCAGAGCTCTACTGTCAAATGGCCAGTGGTAGTAGCAGAAGGGGAAGGGGAAGGCCTGCTGGTCAAAGTAGATATGATGATCTCTGAATCTTGCCAGAAATCCAAGCGGAAGAGTATCCTAGCCGTTGGCAATGGAAACATCAAAGTCAAGTTTGGCCAGAACGATGCCAACCCTCATGGTCTTGGGGATTACAGTGCTGAGGAAATTGAAAATCATGCCAGTGACCGGAGGCAGAAGGTGTTTGACCAGGAAGGACAATATTATAGAAGCTGTTCTGATGAACGAGAAGAAGGCCCTGGAAGGAAGACTAGTGTGACAGCCAAGTCTACAACCAAAAACAAAGTCTTCAAAAGTATCCCTGAAGGAGATAAACTCTCAGATGAAGGTCTACTCCAGAACATTCCGATTGACTTCACCAACTTCCCAGCTCAGATCGATCTCCCCCAAAGCAATAATGGCATGGAGGACAGCGACCTGGTTGAGACACCTAGAGCTCTTAGTGACTTGGAGACGGGGATGTATGCCCTGTTAGGAGTCTTCTGCCTTGCCATTCTGGTCTTCCTAATCAACTGTGCCACCTTCACATTGAAGTACCGTCACAAGCAGCTTCCCATGGAAAGGGAGACCTCCATGAACCACTCTCATGACTGGGTGTGGCTTGGGAATGAAATGGAGCTGTTGGACAACCCAGCAGATGTCTCACCTCCACCAGATGAGTGCACCACAATCATAGACCAAGGGATAGGCTTTGATGCGGGCAGTCAACTCCTCGTTGGCACACCCAAAAAACTCCCGAGTCAAAGCAGTCCAAAAATTCAACTGGGGGACAAGCAAATCAGGGACCTGAAGCAGGAACACCCTTTGCATTCGCCCACCTCCAAGCGGAAGCGGGTCAAATTTACCACGTTCACCACCATCCCTCCAGATGACGGCTGTCCCACCGTCAATTCCATCCTCAATTGCAACGAAGATGACATTAAATGGGTTTGCCAAGATATGGACCTGGGAGAATCGAAACAGATCAGGAACTACCTGGAGAAACTCAAAGACAAAATGTAGCATCACTCTGGGTTTTAAGAGTTAACAGCCACACCTTGATGCCTTCAGATGCATTGAAATATGTGAATAAACAAATATATGCATGAACTGGAGTGGGCGCTGAGTAGATAATGTATGGGACCAATTTTGATAAGCCAGCAGATACGTTATTTGATAAACCCAGCTAGGTAGCAATGTCTTATCCAGCTGGACTGATTGCAGAAAACAAATCAGAGTTGGACCTGGTTAGTCTTTGGATAGAACATCATCAAGATGTTCTTAGGCTGTACACTGTCCTGGGAAGTAATAACACAACGGCTAATGATTTCCATATTGTTGCCAATGATATTACATGGATGTTTTCATAAAAGCTCATTACATTATTATTATTTGCTAAAGCATATTGGCTAATGTCTATGGAGATTCTCACTCATCTAGGTCACAATTGTCCCAAAGGTGCTTTTTCAAGTGGCAACTGGACTTTCTCGTTTTATTTTGAAGACATTTTGCTTCTCGTCCAAGAAGCTTCTTCAGCTCTGAGAAGAAGCTGAAGAAGTTTCTTGGATGTCGATGATAGGTGATATCTCCCATGTCCCATCCGCTTCAGGCCAAATGTTTCTAAGGTCAAATGGAAATTCCCAAGCAATAGTTGGTGGATAGGTAAGGCAAGGATGTCATTATAAATCAGAAGGTTGGGTTTGGAGAGATTATCAAGTGCAAAGTAACCCAAAGTATTCTTTTTTTTAGAGAGGAATCAGAGTGGGTGGTGGAGATAAAAGGCTGTACACTTTTTAGCTGTCTTGTAAAGGTTTGAAAAGTCTTGAGATCTAAAGAGATCTTGAGGGAATTATCATGGTTGACTTCTCATTCTTTGAGCTGAAGAGAAATGGGGATGGCGTCTTCTACAGGAGAATGAAACCGGACTCATTTTTGGATTCAGCTGCATTCATCATCATCATCATCATCATCATCATCATCATCATCATTATTGAAGATTCCCATATGAAAATTTGGCTCTCCTTCTCATCCCTCTTTCTTTTCCCCAACACAATCTTTCTGCAAGTCATTTGGGGCAAATGAGACTCATTTTACAGGTATTCCAATCCCAAAGCTTTCCTTTGGTCCAAAACTAACATAATCCATTGAAAGGGTCTTGCCACTTGGAGAAGAACGCCTTGGCAAGGAAATTCTAGACACAGAGGAGTCCTTGAGCTTCTCCTGAACTAACAACAAAAACAACACCTCTGCATTGTGTTATATGTTTCATTCCCCCTTGGCTCCTGTGTGTGACGTCACAATGCATATTAGAAAAGGGGTAGGGCATGGGTCAGGATATCACAACATTGCTTTCTTCAGCCTAACCACCAATAGGTAGATAGAACAGCCAACCCTGGTTGGTTCAGCCTTGTAGTGAATCAGCACCACTTGACATTGAGCGTTGTGTAATCCATATCCAGGTCTATCTTTGAAGGTTGTTTTGTTTTTTTCACTACTTTGAAGGTGACCCAAAGGTCTGTTTGAGAGGACAGAGTTGATCTGGAAACCAGAAAGTCCTTTTCTCCTGCCTAGGAGACCAATCAGCTTGAAATTAACAGATTAATAGAGTTGAAAAGGACCTTGTAGGTCATCTAGAAGTCCAACCCCCCACCCAAGCAGAAGACTCTATACCATTTCTGACAGATGCCAGTCCAGTGTCCTCTTTAAAGCCTCCAGTGATGAAGCTCCCACAACTCCTGAAGGCAACTTCTGTTCCATGGGTTGATTGTTCTCACTGTCAGAAAATCCCTCCTTATTTCCAGGTTGAATCTCTCCTTGATCAGTTTCCATCCATTCAGTATTCCCTGTCTGGCCTTCAGGTACCTTGGAAAACAGGTTGGCCCCTTCCTCTCTGTAGCAGCCCCTCAAATATTGGTTCCTTCTAAGTGGAGCAGAAATTAGTTCATTCTAAGTGGAGCAGAAACAGTAGTGGGAACACTACCGGTTTGGTGATCGCGCACACACGCAGCTTTCCCCACACCACCTGAGGCCTGCAGTGCCCATCAGCTGAGAGGATAAAAGAAGAGAAAAGCATCGGGGTGGGTTGGAAGGCTGATCCTGCGCTTTTCTCTTCTTTCTTCTCTCAGCTGTTATTGGGGACCTTTTTTAGTACCAGTTCGGCTGAACTGGGCCAAACTGGTAGCATACCACCACTGAGCAGAAACTCTGACATTCCAGCTTTTCATTTTGGTGGTTCTCCTTCCCTCAAAACAAATGTCAGTCCTAGTTCAATGGGCCGGTTGGCTGGATTCGCACAACCCAACGAAGCAGATCTGGGTTAAATATATGTGACTGCCGTTCCCTTGGTGTTAGCCTTGATTAGCTGTCTCTTGGGTGTTGTCCAGAATATCAAGTCAGCCCAAGGGTGTTAATTTATAGCTGGCGATGTTGTATGAAGTCAGAAGATCGGTTCCTTCAGCCTCCCCCCCCCCCCCAAGATTAAACCTGTTGTGTGATTGAAGCTTCTGGAAGATTTCCAGCCTGCTTGCGAAATGGGAACACGCTCCGTCAATCATTGTTAGGGATACTTAAATGCCTCATTGCATTTTATTTGTGCCCTGTTTGGGTTTGGGCTTTCACCCACCCAAAAACACTGTCTATTTTACTTCTCTTCTTGTGTTGGGATGGCCTTCCTGGAAGTTGACCACCTCATAATGTAGACCGACCTCTTTTTTTTATTATTATTATTGTTATTTTAACAAGACTGGCCTGGTATTCACTGTAAACTGAATGAATGTAATATTTATTTCTACGTGTCCACGGTTGTAATTAAAATGTTTCCATGGCTTGGTTAAAAGTAAATTTGTTTGGAGGAGGTCCATAAAGGGTCAAAAAATCAAGTCTATATTCCTCTCCCAGGACAAACGCAGCCCCTAAGATGGTGGGTAAGGTCATATTAAAAACATGGATGTGGGCTCATCAACGATTACAGGCAGTCCCCAACTTGCAACAGTTCATTTAGTAACCGTTCAACGGCAACCGCACTGAGAAATGTGACTGAGGACCATTTTTTCGCAGCTACCACCTTTGTAGCGTCCCCAATATTATGTGATCAAAATTCAGATGCTTGGACATGGACTTGTATTTATAATGGTTGCTACGTCCCAAGGTTGTGTGATCCCCTTTTGTGGCCTTCTGACAAGCAATGTTAATGGGGCAATTGGGATGTCAGGTTTCCAGCGATTGCCCTATTTAAATCATGAGCCTTGAGTCAAGCTTCAGAAGAATCCAAAAGATTTATTAGGAGCAACATGCTGGCATTGACCTATATGAAGCCAACTCTGACATACGTAATTTACAGTCACCTGTAACCCTGTTTCCCCCCTCCCCCTGGGTGTGTCATAAATCAGATTCTCCAATGAAACACCTTCACGAGTTGGGTGTCATCAATCACATTCTCCAATGAAGGATTTTCATGGGCAGAAGATCCAGTAGCCTAGGCTACAATCTTTGTAAGATAAGCATGGAATGTACTTCTGGTTTTTATTGCCGTACTACTCCTTCAGGGTTCCCCCCCCCCTCCTGATTATGGCAACTCAAAAAGAAGCATAGGAATGCTTTACGAGATGACACCGGATTCACTTAACAACCGGGTTACTAACTTATCAACTGCAATGATTCACTGAACAACAGTGCCAAGAAAGGGGGAAAAACTCACTTAACAACAGGCATTTGGGGCTCAATTATGGTCATAAATCAAGCACTACCTTTACATGTCATGCTGATGGTTAGGAATACGTTCGTTGAGATCAATTGTCTCTTGGCAGGTTGGTTAGGTTAGAACAGAGTAGAATAGTATAGAGCTGGAACGGACCTTGGAAGTCTTCTACTCCAGCCCACTCCTCTGGCTGGAGACCCTATACCATTTCAGACAATTGGCTGGTTCCCATTGTTCCTCTGTGTTGTTTCTATGTGACTTTCCTGTTGCGTCTTGAAATATTGTGCAGTCCGTCTTCGATAAATAGAATCATTGCCACAAAATGAACTAAAATGCCCCCATTTAAACTGTCAATCTGGAGACAAAGGCATTCCTTTTCCTCAATCCTTTGCATGTAGAGCAATGCTGACCACAGGAAGATCTAATCTGAAGTTTTGGCTACCTAACCGACTTCAACCTCTATGCTGCTTTCCTCCTGAGGTCCAAACAAACCACTTCCAGTGAGTGAGTCTTTCTCTCTTTCTTTTTTTTGAAAAAGGAGGGGGGAACCAGGAGGAAGTGTGATAAACCAAGATAGACCAAGTTCTAAAAGAAAGTTGATTAGTCTCCAACGTAGCCAGAGGAGGGCGCCTGATAACTTCCTAAAATGAGAATTAGCGAATTTTGCTCTGTCCTTCTGCCTTCTCCAAATCTTTTGAAGGAAAAAAAAAGGCACTGCTGTGCTAAGGCCTGCTTGTGTGTGTGTGTGTGTGTGTGTGTAGAGAGAGAGAGAGAGAGAGAGAGAGAGAGAGACACACACACACAGAGAGAGAGAGAGAGAGAGAGAGAGAGAGAGAAGGGTTGGTAGGGGAAAAACAACAGCAGCTATGCTTGGAATATTTGGCACCACGAGGTTTGCTGAATAAATGGTTTCCCACCGTTAAAATTGGTTCTGTGATTCTATAAGCTCTTTAAAGTGCTACCTTTGGGGAGTGGGGAGAGGAAAAAAGCTCCCCTACACACACACACACACACACACACTGTTTTTCTTTTGCTGAACCCAACTGCTTTTGAATAGCGACGCTGCTGGCTTCAGAAGCAGCCGAGTTTGCTATCAATGCTATCCCAGCTTTTGAAAGACTTTTGAGGTGAGCTGTTGAAATTGTATGTACTGCCTGGTTGAAATGCAAGTATGAAAAGAGACAAGAAAAGAAAAAAAGAGGGAGAGGAAGAAGGAAAGGAAAGGAAAAATGGAAGGGGAGGGGAGGGGAGGGAAGGGATGGGGAGGGGAGGGAAGGAGGAAAAGAAAAGGAAGAATGGAGAGGAAAGGAAAGGAGAGAAGGACAGGAAAAGAAAGAAAGGGGAAGAAAGGAAAGGAGGAAAGGAAAGGAGAAGAAAAGAAAGGAGGGAAGGACAGGGGAGGGAGGGAAGGAAAGGAAAGGAGGAAAAAAAGGACAGGGAAGGGGAGGAAAGGGGAGAAAAGGTGGAAAAGGAAAGGAAAGGAAGAAAGAAAAGGAAAGGAAAGATGCACAGGAAAAGAAAGGAGGGGGAGGAAAGGAGAGGAAAGGAAGAAAGGAAAGGAGGAAAAGAAAGGACAGGAGGGAAGGACAGGAAAGGAAAGGGGAGGAAAGGAGGGAAAGGAAAGGAAAGGGAGGAAAGGAAAGGAAAGAAAGAAAAGGACAGGAAAGGGAAGGGAAGGAGGGAAGGAAAGGAGAGGAGGAAAGGAGAGAAGGACAGGAAAAGAAAGAAAGGGAGGAAAGGAAGAAAGGAAAGGGGAAAAGAAAGGACAGGAGGGAAGGACAGGAAAGGAAAGGGGGGAAAGGAAAGGAAAGGGGAGGAAAGGAAAGGAAAGAAAGAAAAGGACAGGAAAGGGAAGGGTAGGAGGGAAGGAAAGGAGAAGGAAAGGAGAGAAGGACAGGAAAGAAAGAAAGGGGAAGAAAGGAAAGGAGGAAAGGAAAGGAAAGGAGGGAAGGACAGGTGGGAAGGGAAGGACAGGACAGGAAAGAGGAGGAAAAGAAAGGAACAGAAAGGAAGAAAAACCAGCTTCGGCAAAGAGCTTCTTGCCTTATATACAGTAAATAGAGCCTTTGGGAATATTGTAGCCCTAAATTGCTGGAAGACCAAAACCAACTTCCACACCTGGGGAGGTAGAGGATCAACCTGTTCTTCTTACACTTCTTGATGGTAATATTGGTAAGAGAGAACACTCTCTGTGTAATGATTGAAAGTTCTCCATCTCTGTAGGCTTTTATGCAGAGGTTGGACAGCCAGTTCTAGATGAGGACCAAGTTGCTTTTCCTGCAGATGACAAAGGCTTGGAGGAGATGTTCCTTGGGGATCCATCAGCTCCTCATCTTTGTAGTTCTGTGATTTATGGATGCAGCCTATATAGCCATTGGCAAATGACCATTCGAGAGCAGCCATTGTTTTATTGAACCTCACATTGGCACCAGAGAGAGAAAAATATGAACTCAATTTGGACCGCAGTTCCTATGTAATGGAAAATAGATTGAACTGTTTAAATTGTTTTGCTCAAACAGGAATTAAACTTCTCTTGGATGCTTTCCTTTTTATTTCCTAATTAGGACCCCAACTTTTGGAGAATAAATTCAGACCATTGGCTGTGGTCAGCCTCATAAAGGATCTCATTATTATATAACTGCTCCAAAGCCGTGGCAATGAGTTATAATTATTTTCTTCTTTCCTAATTGGTCTGTGTCTCTGTTTCCAAATATGGCTGGAAAACAAATGACTAATTGCGGGGAAACTTTGATTTTTTTTTCTTCATTGACATGCAGGAAATGAAACTAGGCAGAAAGCCCTGCCCCAAACAAACCTCAGCAAAACTCACATAATGGAAGATTTTTATTTTTTATATTTGCCATGGGAGGCAGGTAGGGAAGGGCAGATTTTATGTCCACGATCCAAGTTAGCCTTTGAAAATATTCACTAGGAAAGCTGTACGTGTAACTCTCGGCATCCTTTAGCTGTGTGTGTCTGTGTCAAAAAAGTCACTTTGGCAGTTGTGTGTGTGTCATTGAAGACCCATCAAATGCACCTAGACTTCCATTCCATTCCATTCTCTATTCTGTTCTATTCTATTCTATTCTATTCTATTCTATTCTATTCTATTCTATTATCTCTACTCCACTCCACTCTACGCTACTCTACTCAACACCCTATTCTATTTTCTATTCCATTCTATTCTCTATTTTGTTCTGTTCTATTCTATTCTATTCTATTCTATTCTATTCTATTCTATTCTATTCTATTCTATTATCTCCACTCTACTCCACTCTACGCTACTCTACTCAACACCCTATTCTATTTTCTATTCCATTCCATTCTCTATTTTGTTCCGTTCTGTTCTATTCTATTCTATTCTATTCTATTCTGTTCTGTTCTGTTCTGTTCTGTTCTGTTCTGTTCTGTTCTGTTCTGTTCTATTCTATTCTATTCTATTCTATTCTATTCTATTCTATTATCTCCAATCTACTCCACTCTACGCTACTCTACTCAACACCCTATTCTATTTTCTATTCCATTCCATTCTCTATTTTGTTCCGTTCTGTTCCATTTTCTATTCTGACAAGCAATTCCATTCCATTCTATTCTATTCCTATTCTATTTTTTATTCTATTCTTATTCTATTCCATTCTTCATTCTGTTCTGTTCTATTCTATTCTATTCTATTCTATTCTATTCTATTCTATTCTATTCTTACTTAGAGTGCTAAGCAGTTGGAAAGAGACATGAACTGTCATGTTGCCCCCTCCCTGGCTCAAAAACAGCTGCACTTTGCTAACCTCAGAAACCCTCCAATCTAACCCATGCTTCCTGAAAAGCAGACCGGTTCCGATATTTCATTTCCCTTCCGCCTAAAATCTATATAAAAATATTTCAAGTGCTCTCTGCCAATATTAAAAACACTCCAGAAGGCTCACACATGCTGCAATTTTGAATTATTGCTTCCCTGCACATATATATATATATATATTCCCCTCCGCACATAAGTCTTTGGTACACAATATTTTTGATGTGTTTTTAAAAGCAAGAATCATAGCAATTTAACAATGCTGCCTTGGCAGCCCACGCATGTTATGCCTTGGAATCTCGGCGCGGTTATGATTCTCTGAGTGCGATATCTGAATTATTAACCTTTCATAAATACTTAGCTGGAGCATTAATGGATTTACAATGGCTGGGTTCAGAATGTATAGCTGCAGACCGATTAAGGTACATTTTCTGAATAGAGAAGCAGGTGACACTCCCACAAGCAAGAAGAGAAGACAAACCAAAATAACCAATAAAAAACACCCAACCCTGAATGCTGGCTTTGTTCGCGATTGCCGTTTGGCTCCCTGTAAATTGCAGGCAGTTCTCGGCTTATGTCCATTACAGTTGTAAAGTGTGATAGTCGTAAAATGGGGTCACCCATATGACCGAGCCATTTTTGCATCCTTGCCTTATTTTTAATCATCTAAGGTTCAGTTCTGCCATATACTATGCTCCCATTCTAGACAGTTGATAGATGATGGATAGGTAGGTAGATGAAAGATAATAGAATGATGATATAGATAGCTAGATACGATAGCTAGATACGGTAGCTAGATAAGCTAGCTAGATACGATAGCTAGATACGGTAGCTAGATACGATAGCTAGCTAGCTAGATACGATAGCTAGATACGGTAGCTAGATACGATAGCTAGCTAGCTAGCTAGCTAGATAGATAGATAGATAGATAGATAGATAGATAGATAGATAGATAGATAAATGATATATAGGTAGGTAGATATAGATAAAATGAAAGATAATAGAATTATACAGATAGCTTTATACAATAGATGATATAGATCAGATCTATCTGATATTCGCAGATTAACAGAGTTAGAAGGGACCTTCTGATCATTTAGTTCAACTGGATCATCTAGTTCTGATCATCTAGCCCAAGCAGAAGACCCTACACCATTTCTGACAGATGGCAGTCCAGGCTCTTCTTGAAAGCCTCCAGTGATGAAGCTCCTACAACTTCCAAAGGCAACTTCTGTTCCGTGGGTTGATTGTTCTATCAGAAAATTTCTCCTTATTTCCAGGTTGAATCTCTCCTGGATCAGTTTCCATCATTATTCCTTGTCTGGCCTTTGGGTGTCTTGGAAAATAGCTTGACCACCACCACCCCTCCTCTTTGTGGCAGTCACTCAAATATTGGAAGACTGCTCTCCTGTCTCCCCTGGTCCTTCTCTTCCCTAGACTCTACCTGCAACCGTTCTTCACATGTTTTAGCCTCCAGTCCCCTAATCCTCCAGGTTATTCTTCTCTGCACTTTTTCTAGAGTCTCAATATCATTTTTATAGTGTAGGGACCAAAACTGGATGCAGTATACCAAGTGAGGTCTTACTAAGGCTTTATAGTGGTATTAGTACCACTAATATATGATAGATAGATAGATAGATAGATAGATAGATAGATAGATAGATAGATAGATTATAGAAATAGATAAAATGAAAGATAATAGAATGATAATTATATCATTATATATATAAAATGACAACCCAGATTATTTGGGGGCAATACAATGACTTTGTAAACCACATAGAGAAGGCTGTAAAGCACTGTGCAGCAGTATATAAGTCTAAGTGCTATTGCTGTATAGTTAGCTATATACAATAATAGATGATATAGATGGATAGATAATAGATAATGATATATGATATAGAGATAAAAAATAATAGACTAATTATACAGATAGCTATATACAATAGATGATATAGATGGATAGGTGATAGATGATAGATGATGATGTATGAATAGATGAAACAGAGAGAATGATAGATAGAATGATAGAGACAGATAGACATAAATGATAGACAAGCAGACAACTTATCGTCTGCTCTCCCTTTCCCCCTCCTTTTTGAAAAGGAAGGACAGGACTTTTGAAAACTCCATATGGAAAAAAAAACCCAGTGGTGTCAATATCAGCAGATGATTAAGATTAAAGTTTGGTTAGTTCAATTTCACGACAGCATAATTCTAGCGGCCCATCAAGCCATTAAAATCTGACAGCCATTAAGGTGTATTTTTCCCCCCTCTTTGGAGGGATAGACGCTAAATCACTCCAAATTTCCTCTCTAAGAGGAGAGTTGCTTTATTATCTAAATAGAAGGTGGATGGATGGCTTCTGTTAGGTGCTTAGAAAGCTTCCTAATAAAATAGATATTGTAAAACAGAATAAAACCACCTTTTCACAAACTGAACTGGGTTTGGGATTGATACCAAGGGTTGGGTTCATAAATTCAGATGAACTGATCAGGATATTGGCTTTATGTAATGCCTTCCTCAATTTAAAAAGAGCTCAATTTTTTTTTATAAAAAAGTTTTTTTTAACAACAAACATGGACAAACATAAACATAAAACAACAAAACCTTCTTTCAATTATACAGTGTGTCAGTTGGTACATATTTGTTGTGCACAATATCTATCGTCTTTTCCTCTTAGATTTAAATTCACATTCATATTACATTAATCAACTTTCCATGTCATGTTATATTATCATTATTACATCATCATTAGACTTTAATTTCAGATCCACATTATCCTTTTGAGCAAATCTCAGTTCTTACTCATTTTAATTCATATTATAATTCATTCCAAAATAATCAATGATAACATGTCATTGTTATTGTATTATACTTCAATGTCCTGCTTTTCTATCTAACCATTGGTAAAATAAATCCCATATCTTAAAAGTATTCTTTCTCCTCTTGCTCTCTGATTGCTAATGTTAAAACAGCTCATTTAATGACCGTTCAAAGTTACAACGGTACTGAAAAAAATGTCACTTACGACCATTGTTCACACTTAGGCCCAGGGGTTGCCTTCAAAAGTTTTAGCAACGGGTTCTCTATCCGGATGCTGGGTGGGTGTGGCTATGGTGGGCGTGGCCTAAACGGCCTCCTGTACCATGGGGGGGGTTGCTTTTGCCCTCTCCGGACTCCGGAGGCTCTTTGGAAGCCAGAAACGGACCTATTTCTGGCCTCCCGGAACTTCCAGGACCCCATTTTTCACCCTCCCTGAGCCTCCATTCGCGCCCTGCACTCACCTGCACCCAAAACGGGCTGCGTGAGGACTCCTGGGAGCGGGGGAGGGGCGGGGTGGGCGAGGCCAGTCAGGAGTGGGATTTGGGGGTTCTCCAAACTGTGCAAAATCTTAGCTAGGGGTCTGTCCCCGAACCCCTGCGAACGCCCAGCAGCCCAGCCCTGCAGTACCACCCCCCCATGGTCATGTAATCAAAATTCGGACGCTCGGCAACCGACTCCTCTTTGTGACGGTTCCTGTGGCTTAGGATCCCCCGATTCCCCTTTGGCGACCTTCTGACAAGCCGAGTCAATGGGGGAAGCCAGATTCACTTTACAGCCGTGTTACTCACTTAACAACTACGGGTATTCTCTTAACAACCGTGGCAAGAACGGTCACAAAATGGGACAAAACTCACTGTCTCGCTCGATAAAAAGAAACGGGGGGGGTCAGTTGTGGTCATAAGTGGAGGACGGCCTGTTTATTGTATGCAGGAAGAAAGGTAGCTTCTCTTACCACATGCTGGATTTCTGCTTATGGAGAAAAAGGAAGAGCAATAGCCCTTAGACTTATATACCGCTTCACAGTGCTTTTCAGCCCCTCTCTAAGCGGTTTACAGAATCAGCCTCTTGCCCCCAACAATCTGGGTCCTCATTTTACCCACCTCAGAAGGATGGAAGGGTGAATCAACCTTGAGTCGGACAGGCTTCAACTGCTGGCAGTTGGCAGAGTTAGCCTGCAATACTGCATTCTAATCACTGCATCAGGAAGGAAGGAAGGAAGGAAGGAAGGAAGGAAGGAAGGAAGGAAGGAAGGAAGGAAGGAAGGAAGGAAGGAAGGAAGGAGGAGGAAGGAAGGGAGGGAGGAAGGAAGGAAGGAAGGAAGGAAGGAAGGAAGGAAGGAAGGAAGGAAGGAAGGAAGGAAGGAAAGAGCAATAGCAATAGTACAGACTTATATACAGCTTTGCAGCCCTCTCTAAGTGGCTTACAGAGTCAGCCTCTTGCCAACAATCTGGGTCCTCATTTTACTGACCTCGGAAAGATGGAAGATTGAGTCAATCTTGAACCAGTCAGGATTGAACTGCTGACAGTGGGCAGAATTCACCTGCAATACTGCATTCTAATTCTGTGCACTATGGATGGATGGATGAATGAATGAATGGATGGATGGATGGAAAGAAGAAATGGAAGAACAATAGCAATAGCACTTAGACTTATATACTGCTTTGCAGCCCTCTCTAAGCGGTTTACAGAGCCAGCCTCTTGCCCCCAACAATCTGGGTCCTCATTTTACCCACCTCGGAAGGATGGAAGGCTGAGTCAACCTTGAGCCTGGTGAGATTCAATCTGCCAAATTACAGGCAGCCGGCAGGCAGGCAGAAGTAGCCTGCAGTACTGCGCTCTAACCACTGCACCACCACAGCTCCTGCAATGAAAGCATTTTGAAACGGTGCCTTCAGGAGGTGCCTCCGTTCTTTGGTTTGTGGCCGATGGACCCCAAAAAGTTCTGCCTTGCTTGATTTATTTCCCAGCGAATGATTAGCAGTCCAGAAAAAAGGACTTGAAAGGCAGAACGGTGTTTCTGCTACATTAAATCAGCCACTGAACCCAAAAGCATCAACGATGCATTGCCAAGGTATTTCTTTAATTAGCCATAAAGTTAATTGGTCAGGCTTTCAGGGGAAGAGAAGCGGGGAAAGAGACCAATCCAGAACATAGCAAATCTTTACAAGAAAACCTGCTTTGGGCAAAAATTATCCCCGGGATTGCAAATAAATGGATCTTGACATATTTACACACCCATAGAGCAAAATGGTGCAAAAAGTTGCAAGGCTCACATCATCCCTGGGATCAGAGGGAGGAATCTGATCCCAGGAAAATTTCAGGTTGTCTGTGTTTTACCGACTGCCTTGCACAGCAACCCTTAATAGTGATGGGAGGTGAAAAAAGTTAACTTTGCCACCAGTCCTCGCGCCGATGACCTTCGCAGGTCCGCCAAGCAAAGCAAAGTGGAAGGAAGATGGTAAGCACAGTTGGGATTAACAGATTAACAGAATGAGAAGGGACCTTGTAGGTCATCTAGTCCAACCCCTCACCCAAGCAGGAGACCCTACACCATTTCTGATAAATGGCAGTCCAGTTTCTTCTTGAAAGCCTCCAGGGATGAAGCTCCCACAACTTCCGAAGGCAACTTCTGTTCCATTGGTTGATTGTTCTCACTGTCAGAAAATTTCTCTTTATTTCCAGGTTGAATGTCTCCTTGGTCCTTGATTTCCACCCATTATTCCTTGTCTGGCCTTCAGGTGCCTTGGAAAATATCTTGACCACCCTCCTCTCTGTGGCAGCCCCTCGAATACTGCTCTCCTGTCTCCCCTGGTCCTTCTCTTCCCTAGACCAGCCAGGCCCAGTTCCTGCAACCGTTCATCGTATGTTTTATCCTCCAGTCCCCTAAGCTGTGTTTGGGTTTCATTTCACTAAACAACCAAATGGCCACTCTCGTTGTGGTTGCTAAACAAGGATGAAAAAAAAAAAGACTGAATTTGGAGAGAAAATAAGGAGACGAACCTTTTTTTGAAGTTTATTTACACAGGGTCACATCACAAGGTTTTTGTAAACAAGTTTAAAGGAAGATACTTGATATTTTTAAAAGAGAAGAGAAGGTCGGCCTGCCTTCCCTGCTTAAGAATTAAAGAGCAATTCTCAGGATTTTTTTTTTTTAAAAAAACAGGCAAAGTTTCTTCCCTCTGAACTCTAAAATTCAGTGCAAAGAGTTGGATAAAAGGGTTGCCGAGTCAAGGTTGTGGCCGAGACAACTTGGAAAACACGAGTGGATGAGAAATTGAGAACTTTACCTGAATATTCATCTCTGATTTCAACCCATATGTCATTAAAAAAAAAACCAAGGAAGGAAGGAAGGAAGGAAGGAAGGAAGGAAGGAAGGAAGGAAGGAAGGAAGGAAGGAAGGAAGGAAGGAATATAGGGAGGGAGGAAAGGAAGGGAGGAAAGAAGAAATATAGGGAGGGTGGGAGGGAGGGAGGAAAAAGAGGGAGGAGGAAGAGGAAGGAAGGAAAGAAAGAATATAGGGAGGGAGGGAAGGAGGAAGGAAGCAAAAAGAGGGAGGAGAAAGAGGAAGGAAAGAATATAGGGAGGGAGGGAGGGGTCAGGAAACAGGCAAAAATATCACACCAAACACAGTTTCACACTCCCAAATAAAACCAAACCAAACATCTCCCAAAACCTACAGTAGCTTAAAAATATGCTTTATTTCATCCCTGTCTAACTAGACCTCTTCATACTTTGGACTAAAAGACCTATGATCCCCAGCCATAATGCCAGAGTCGTTGGTAGAGCTTCGGAGTCCTACCCCTGTGGACTTCCGGTGTGTTCATATGTGTGTGAGAGAGAAGTTTCGATGCACAGCCACTCAACAAACCTGACTTTGATGTCCGCACCTTTTACCTAGGAACCTCCGAAAGGCGTCCAAGGGGAGAAAGTAATCATTTCCAAGGCAGGATCTGACGTGATCTCGCGAAGTCACTCCGCGTTGCGCGGTTCTGTCCGTCCATCTGTCACGCTGGAAGGGAAGTTGAAACGCTTCTCGGGTTCATTGTTTCGGGTTTTCAGATGCGACTTTGTGGCTTGAGCAGACGGGTTGGGGAAAAACAGCATCGGAGAAACCTGGACACCTTTGATCCTATCCGGCCTACATCACAGGACGCAGCCTGTAAAAATTAGTTTGCTAGTATAAGGCACTCTCTGCTTTAGCGGGCGGGGGGTTGGGGAGGGGGTTTAAAAGCAGGGAGGGTGGGGGGGCCAACCTAGAAGTCAAAATCATGCAAGTCAAAATAAAAACGGGTCAGCCCCATCTCCTGATCCTCTCGGACTTCCGTTTGTCTTCCGTTTACGGTCCCCCGTCAAGTCCGTCCGGCGTTAGTCCTTGACTTCTGGCGGTCGTATTTGACTGACACAATGAGGAAAAGCAGCAGGGTGACCCCCTGGATCACCGCCAGGAGGAAGAAGTAGTAGTTTAAATGGCAACCGTTGATGTTACCTGCCAGGAAAAAAAGTGAGAAGACGGGCTAAGCAGTGGACCCGAGAACGGGAATGAAGCAAATATATTCCTTTTTAGTCTGTGGATGGAGCCAGGGAAGTTAGGACGTGTCCTAAAAGGGTATGATTTAAGGTGAAAGTCGGGACTCACCTAAGTAAGGTGTACAGCTATGAGGAAAGAAAGAAAAAAGGAGAGGAGAGGAGAGGGAAAGAAAAAGAAAGAGGAAGAGAAAGAGAAAGAGAAGGAAAGGAAATGAAGGGGAAGGGAGGAAGGTAGGTAGGTAGGTAGGAAGGAAGGAAGGAAGAAAGAAAGAAAGAAAGAAAGAAAGAAAGAAAGAAAGAAAGAAAGAAAGAAGGAAGGAAGGAAGGAAGGAAGGAAGGAAGGAAGGAAGGAAGGAAGGAAGGAAGGAAGGAAAGAAAGAAAGAAAGAAAGAAAAAGAAAGAAAGAAAGAAAGAAAGAAAGAGGAAGAAAGTTAGGAAGGAAGAAAAGAAAGAAAAAGGAAGAGGTAAAGGAAGGGAGGAGAAAGAGGGAGGAAGGAAGCTAAGAAGAAAGGAAAGAGAAAGAGAGACAAAGGAAGGAAGGAGAAAGAGGATGGGAGGAAGTTAGGAAGGAAGGAAGCAAAGAAAGAAAAAGAAAGAAAGAGACAAAGGAAGGGAGGAGAAAGAGGGAGGGAAGGAGGAAGTTAAGAAGGAAAAAAAGAGAAAGAGGAAAAAGAGGCAAAGGAAGGAAGGAGGAAGAGGGAGGACGTTAAGGAAGGAAGGAAAAGAAAGAAAAAAGAAAGAAAGAAAAGAAAGAGACAAAGGAAGGGAGGAGAAAGAGGGAGGGAAGGAGGAAGTTAAGAAGGAAAGAAAGAGAAAGAGAAAAAAGAGGCAAAGGAAGGAAGGAGGAAGAGGGAGGACGTTAAGGAAGGAAGGAAAAGAAAGAAAGAAAAAAGAAAGAAAGAAAAGAAAGAGACAAAGGAAGGAAGGAGAAAGAGGGAGAGAGGAAGTTAAGAAGAAAGAAAAGAAAGAGACAAAGGAAGGAGAAAGAGAGAGGGAGGGAGGGAGGAAGAAGGAAGCTATTGATTTCCTGACATTTATAGCCCAATCAAAATGTATTAAGCATTTCCGTTGCTTAAGAAACATATCTGCATTTTGTCAGCTCGCCTGCAATACCCCCGTGTCAAGGCGAAGCCTCTTTCCTTTGCAAGCATTAATTCAATTAGACCCATTTTTTAAAATCGGAAGCGAGAACCACACCAGAAGCTCTTCCACCTGACGCTTAAAAACAGGATATATAGATATAGATCTATATCCCCTGAAAAGCACAGGAGCTTAAAGGGCTGCCTTTCCCCGCGCCCCACTTTTTTTAACGGATCAGACTGTGAAATGCCATAAAAATCTTTTCCTCTCGCTCACGAGGCAGAACTAATTTTAATCGTTTTAGAGGAACTGCTGGCTGGCAATTTCAGGCTCTCGCAGATTCCGTGAAGGAGAGGACTTCAGCCAACATCACGAACGGCGAAGGGATGGAAGAAAACGGATCGATTCATTGGGTTAAATAATTGCCCATCGAGTATTTGTAGGGCTGGCCTTGCTGAATCAGTTTCTTGCTTGATTCAAGAAGGTCCTGAGAACTTTCATGCTGCCCCCCACCACAAAAAAGTCCCCCATGGGCTCGTTTAGTGAGGTGGGATGATCCCACGCTACGAAGTTGCCTCTCACTCAGCTTCTTCACCATGAGATAGTGGTTCTCCAAGACTTCAGAGGAGAATGTGTTTATTATGGTTAGTCCTGGACTTATGGCCATGGAAGACAGTGGTTTCCCCAAGATTTCGGAGGAGGATGTGTTGGAGAATCTTGGAGAACCACTATCTCCCATGGCTATAAGTCAAAGGACTCCTTGCAATAGAGGACTTGGAGACAGTGGTTCTCCAAGACTTCAGAGGAGAAGATGTTTATTATGGTTAGTCCTGGACTTATGGCCATGGAAGACAGTGGTTTCCCCAAGATTTCGGAGGAGGATGTTGGAGAATCTTGGAGAACCATTATCTCCCATGGCTGTAAGTCAAAGGACTCCTTGCAGTAGAGGACTTGGAGACAGTGGTTCTCCAAGACTTCAGAGGAGAAGATGTTTATTATGGCTAGTCCTGGACTTATGGCCATGGAAGACAGTGATTTCCCCAAGATTTCGGAGGAGGATGTGTTGGAGAATCTTGGAGAACCATTATCTCCCATGGCTGTAAGTCAAAGGACTCCTTGCAGTAGAGGACTTGGAGACAATGGTTCTCCAAGATTTCAGAGAAGAATGTGGTTATTACAGGGAATCCTCGACTTATGACCACGGAAGATAGTTGTTTCCCAAGATATCAGAAAAGAAAGTATTTATAGTGGGTAGCCCTTGAGTTATGACCATTGGAAGACAGATGTTCTCCAAGTTTTCAGAGAAGAATGTGTTTATTATAGGGAGTCCTTGACTTATGGCCATGGAAGATAGTGGTTCCCCAAGATTTCAGAGGAGGATGTGCTGGAGAATCTTGGCAAACCACTATCTCCCATGATGTAAGTTGAAGGACTCTTTGCAATAGACTCCTTGACTTACAACTACGGGAGACAGTTGTTCTCCAAGATTTCAGAGAAGAACATGTTTATTATAGGGTAGTCCTTGACTTACATCCATGGGAGATAGTGGTTCTCCAAGATTCTCCAGCACATCCTCCTCTGAAATCTTAGGGAACCACTGTCTTCCATGGCCATAAGTCCGGGACTCTCTGTAATAAACATATTCTCCTCTGAAATCTTGGAGAACAACTGTCTTCCATGGTCGTAAGTTGAGGATTCCTGGGGTCATAAGTTGAGGAGCACATTCTTCTTTGAAATCTTGGAGAACCACTAAATTTCAGAGGAGAATGTGTTTATTATAGAGTCTCCTTGACTTACCACCAACATTGGGATCAGTGTTTGCTAAAAGGTAAACCTGAATGAATATGGTTTTCTGCCTGCATATTTTTTTTAAAAAAGAAAAATCCAAGCCAATAGAAATAACTGACCCAAATCCGTGTGGTTGCTCATCCAACCGATCGATTTGAGGGAAACCAACTCCAAGAGTCCTGAGCCCACGAAAGACCCAATTCCAGAAAAAAAGAAGAAGAGGCCCATAATTGCACTTTGCATCGATTTTGGAGCCGCAGAGTAGGCGAATTCCAAACCTGGAACACAAAAAGAAGACACAGACAGACACACCATGGTTAATTCACAAGCTAACTTCACAAGTCAAGTTTGTTGCTGTTTCTGTGCCTCAAATCTCCCACTGCTTTATTTCATTGGGAGTTGTAGTGCTAGGCGTAAAACCTAAGTCGCTCTCGGGACGGTGGTGAAGCAATGGATTTTTGGACATTTAAAATTTATTTGCCTTTTAATTCACTTGTCCTGCAGATTTTATACTCTTATGGTGTTCTCGCCATTGAACAAGGACGTTTTTGGCTTTTGCGCTTGGAAATTCAAAAATGTGGCAGCCTCTGATGTCAAAAATGAAA
Source organism: Notechis scutatus (assembly GCF_049901735.1). Classification (NCBI taxonomy): domain Eukaryota; kingdom Metazoa; phylum Chordata; class Lepidosauria; order Squamata; family Elapidae; genus Notechis; species Notechis scutatus. The sequence continues at coordinate 10,533,353 of NC_142021.1, read as the reverse complement.
GCGCCAGGCCGAAATCACTGGGCAAGTTTTGCCAATTTATTTTCCAAAGCGCCAGAGGACAAGAAGCAACGGATGGAAACTAATCAAAGAGAGAAGAAACCTGGAATTGAGGAGAAACTTTCTGACAGGGAAGACGATTAACCAGTGCAATAGAACTTGCCTCCAGAAATCGTGGGTTCTTCATCACTAGAGGTTTTTAAGAAGAGACTGGACAGTCGTTTGTCTGAAATGGTACTGTAGGTTCTCCTGCTTGAGCAGGGGCTGGATTGGAAGACCTCCAAGGTCCCTTGCAACTCAATTCTATTTTGTCTGTTCTGTTCTTCTCTGCTTCTTCCTTTCTCCTTCTCCTCATTCTGTTCTGTTCTGTTCAATTCGATTTTCTGCTCTCTTTCTCCTTCTTCTCCTTCTCTTCCCTTCTTCTCCCTTCCTCCTTCTCCTCCTTTCTATTCCTATTCTATTCTATTCTATTCTATTCTATTCTATCTATTCCTATTCTTCTCCCTTTCTCCTTCTCCTCCTTCTATTCTATTCTATTCTATTCTATTCTATTCTATTCTATTCTATTCTATTCTATTCTATTCTATTCTATTCTATCTATTCTATCTATTCTATTCCTATTCTTCTCCCTTTCTCCTTCTCCTCCTTCTATTCTATTCTATTCTATTCTATTCTATTCTATTCTATTCTATTCCTATTCTTCTCTGCTTCTTCCTTTCTCCTTCTCCTCATTCTGTTCTGTTCTGTTCAATTCGATTTTCTGCTCTCTTTCTCCTTCTTCTCCTTCTCTTCCCTTTTTCTCCCTTCCTCCTTCTCCTCCTTCTATTCCTATTCTATTCTATTCTATTCTATTCTATTCTATCTATTCCTATTCTTCTCCCTTTCTCCTTCTCCTCCTTCTATTCTATTCTATTCTATTCTATTCTATCTATTCTATTCCTATTCTTCTCCCTTTCTCCTTCTCCTCCTTCTATTCTATTCTATTCTATTCTATTCTATTCTATTCTATTCTATTCTATTCTTCTCTGCTTCTTCCTTTCTCCTTCTCCTCATTCTGTTCTGTTCTGTTCAATGATTTTCTGCTCTCTTTCTCCTTCTTCTCCTTCCATTCCTTCTTCTCCTTCTCCTCTCCTCCTTCTATTCCTATTCTATTCTATTCTATCTATTCCTATTCTTCTCCCTTCTCCTTCTCCTCCTTCTATTCTATTCTATTCTATTCTATTCTATCTATTCTTCCTATTCTTCCCTTTCTCCTTCTTTCTATTCTATTCATTCTATTCTATTCTATTCTATTCTATTCTATTCTATTCTATTCTATTCTTTCCATTCCAATTCATATTCCTATTCTATTCCATTCCACTCCATTCTTATTCTCTCTGCATCCCAAACCTCTGAAAATTCTGCCCTCTCGTGGTCAACGCACAGCTACAACTAACAAAGTTAGAGACTTGGAGGAGAGCCGTCGATCCATTGATTTGACGGCCTCCAAAAACGAGCTCTCTTTTCCAATCGAAGCCTCTCCAGAACTCAAGAGAGAAGCGAAGTCCTTATTTTCTAAATTCGAATCATCCCGGAGAAGAGAGGACAAGAACGTGGCTTGTTCCCAATTGAAAGGAACCCAAGAATGAGGAACGAGAAAGTCTTGTTCTCTATCCAGAACTCAAAATCTGAATGCCCCATCCCCAATTCTGTCTGTGCACACACACACACACACACACACACACACACACCACTAAGCCTTAAAGGTGCCTCTGGAGGCCTCTCGAGCAAATGGCCAAATTGCCATTTCAAATGTGTCCAGAGGGGGAAAAATAATTCAACGTTACGACTGGAAAATAAGGACAGCTCTGTTGTACTGAATTTTAATGAAACCTAAATACCAGCAGTGTAATTGTGCTTGTGTGCTGCTCACAGTTTTAGAACGAGCAACACACCGAAAAAGAGACACAACACTCAAAAGGTTGCACATTCCTAGTTTAGGGAGATTGCCCTTTTGCAAATCAGGGGTTTATTTATTTATTCGGACCCGGCTCTCATCGATCTTTTACGAGTAACTCAAGGTGGTGAGCAGATCCAACACATCTTCCACCTCCTATTTTCCCCACAACAACAATCTTGAGTAGCGAGTTGGGCTGAGAGAGAGGGACCAGCCCATAGTCGTGCCTAAGGTGGAACTAGAATTCTCAGATTCCTAAGTGATGGGCCACAATCACCCAGCCAGCTTTCATGCCTAAGGCAGGACTAGAACTCCCAGTCTCCTGATGATTGGCCCAAAGTCACCTAGCTGGCTTTCATGCCTAAAGTGGGATTAGAATTCCCAGTCTCCTAGTAATGGGCCACAATCACCCAGCCAGCTTTCATGCCTAAGGCAGGACTAGAACTCCCAGTCTCCTCGTGATTTGCCCAGTCACCCAACTGGCTTTCATGCCTAAGATGGGACCAGAACTTCCAGTCTTCTGGTCATTGCCCCAAAGTCATCCAGCTGGCTTTCATGCCTATGACAGAACTAGAACTCGCCATCTCCTGGTGATTGGCCCTCAGCCAGCTTTTATGCCTAAGGAGGAACTAGAATTCACAGACTCCCGCTTTCTAGCCTGGCGGCTTCACCACTAGGCCAAACTGTCCCTCTGAATGTTGGAAGTAGTCTTCACCGGGCCTTCATCTGGCATCTTTCTCCCAGGTGCTCCTCGGTTTACATTTGGCTTCTAGACTCAAAAACGCCCAACTCATGCCCGTAAACTTGGAGGCGAGTTTGTCCCTGCTAGCAAAAAGGACCCCCAGAGAAACCAAACTTATCAGAACGGGTTGGGCTCCCACGGTGAGAACGCGGCTCTGATTTAATTAGAAGACGAGGCGGAATGAGGGCTCCGCGAAACAGTAAGAGGCTGGCAGCTTTTTTTTTTCTTCTCCTAATGAACCCAAAATGTGTGTGAAACGGAGCAGAAAATGAGATTTTATGGCCACGCGCATCCCTCCCATTTGCAGGTTGCACCCAGGAAAGTTGGAGGGAGGAGAGGAATAGAGAGAGAAAGAAAATCAATCGCCGGTTATGAGCCTGGATAGTTATGCACCAGGAAAGGGGGCCCACCAACATCCTTGTTAACTCAAGCCAGGAATTTTCTAAAAACCCACCAAGAACAGCCTAGAGACCGTCCAACAACCAGACTGCTTCCCTTGAGTTAAATCCTGGCTTGGGCCAATAGTAGTTTGTAAGTAGTTTGCATTGACACCTTAGACTTGGGGTTTTATGGGCCCCAAACCCACAGGAGACTGGAAATCTGAAATTAACTATAAATAAATGTAAATAAGTGTACGAGGGATCACTCAGGGGCTCTCTGAGGTTTGTGGTTTTCTTGCAGACCCAACTGGAGAACATCATCAATACTAGAAGGAAGTGAGGTTTGTGGAAAAGAGGAGGAGGAGGAGGAGGAGGAGGAGGAGGAGGAGGAGGAGGAGGAGGAGGAGGAGGAGGAGGAGGAAAAAAACTGTGGGGTCCTTGGTGCTTTCTGAACTTGGTTGTTTTCTTGCAGACATTTCATGACCCAACTGGGGAACATCATCAAGTGCTAGAAGGGAGTGAGGTTTGTGAAAAAAAGGAGGAAGAGGAGGAGGAGCGGGAGGGGGAGGAAGAGGGGGCCGCAGCAGCCAATTTGGTTACTCAGTGGAAACTATCTAAACCAACAATGGCTCAGGACCGAGCCAATTGGCCCTGGATTTTCTGCTCAGATTCTCCAAGGATTGAGATTCGCAATCCCGTGTCTTCTAGGCTAAGGAATGATAGACCAAACGAAGATAGGCTTAAACGGGGCCTGTTTTCCTATCTCCCTCGCGACGTGCCGAACCCACCTGCGATGCTGGCTAGGATCTCGCTGATTCCGATCAGAATATACTGAGGGACCTGCCACCAGACGGACATGTCGGCCGCGTGGTAGACGGCCGTCCCAATCTTCTGATCGATCGTCTTGGTCTTCACCCTCCTCAGCCGGTCGCTTTCCAATATTCCTAGGAAGGGAAAAACGCACGGGAAATGACTCGCAACCAGCCACACCCCGTCGGATTGTTCCACCTGCGCGTTTCCGCCACGTTGTTTCCTGACCTCGCGCACGCGCCTGCAAAGCATTGCGCTTTTGATCGCAACGTTTGCAATCTACCCACGGTGCTTGCCCTGACGGGTCACCCTGTTTAGGATCAAGCGTGCAAGTATCATCCGAACCATCCGAAAGAGAATTACGAGGGGTTTAGCGTCCTGTAATAGGGACCCCGCCCCCCAAAAAGAGTGGTGTGGTGGCCTAGAGGTGGAGCTCTATATAGATAATATAGATGATAGATAGATAGATAGATAGATAGAGAGAGAGAGAGAGAGAGAGATACATAGATATAGATGATAGATAGATAGATAGATAGATAGATAGATAGATAGATAGATAGATAGATGATAATATAGATGATAGATAGATAGATAGATAGATAGAGAGAGAGAGATACATAGATAATGTAGATGATAGATAGATAGATAATATAGATGATAGATAGATAGATAATATAGATGATAGATAGATAGATAGATAGATAGATAGATAGATAGATAGATAGATAGATAGATAGATAAGAGATAGATGGATGGATGTGTGGATGATAGATAAGATAAATAGGCTAGTTTGATCCCAGGTAGAGGCAGATATTTCTCTCTCTGGGCACGATGAGAATCTATCTGCTGAATATAACTCTGCACTGGCAACAGGGAGGGCATCCGGCCAGTAAAATTGCAATTGGTGGATTGCAGTGGTGAAGATTTCAGGATCACTGGAAATTTTGTTTTTGTTGAAACAAAGTGTTCTTCAATGGCAGGTCATTCCCATTTAGTGACGGCCTTGTTTTGCAACCGTACAAAGTTACAACCGTGAGGGAAAAAGTCATTTTACAAATAGTAAAAGATGTACGGATGACCTTCACGGGTCTGTAAAGCAAAGGAAAGCTCTACGTGTGGCCTCAGTTTCACTTATCGACCGCTTCGCTTAATGCCCCATTTGCCAGCCGTTATATGAGAACAAATCTAATAGCTAAAGTCATTCATTGGAGCAACCCTAGAAGCCCAATGGCAAAAGTCTCGTTTCTCAGTGGAGATGTCGATCATGACACCATATCGATCGCCTGCAGTATCCAGCGGCGGCACTCCATAACCCAAAATCCTGTGCCTCACCTGCAGCGAACGCAGAACACATGACGAAGAACATCCCAAAGGCGATTCTCTTCAGCGAGGAAGGAAGGAGCCCCTTCTTCTTCAACATGGGGTCCACCACTTTGTCTTTCAGGGGGATGAGGATGAGGATGAGGACAGCATCAAACATGGTCAGCCAAGCTGCGGGAAACTATAAAATATATAAAAAAAATATATGCTGAGACTCTAGAAAGAGTGCAGAAAAGAGCAACCAGGATGATTGGGGGACTGGAGGCTGAAACATATGATGAACAGCTGCAGGAACTGGGCCTGGCTAGTCTAGGGAAGAGAAGGACCAGGGCAGACAGGAGAGCAGTGTTCCAGTATTTGAGGGGCTGCCACAGAGAGGAGGAAGGGGGTCAACCTGTTTTCCAAGGCCCCCGAAGGCCAGACGAGGAATAACGGATGGAAACTGAACAAGGAGAGATTCAACCTAGAAATAAGGAGGAACTTTCTGACATTGAGAACAATCAACCCATGGAACCGAAGATGCCTTTGGAAGTTGTGGGCGCTTCATCCCTGGAGCCTTACAAGAAGAGATTAGACTGCCATTTGTCAGAAATGGTGTAGGGTCTCCTGCTTGGGCAGGGGGTTGAACTAGATGACCTACAAGGTCCCTTCCAACTCTGTTAATCTGAATCTATCTAAGATGATCAAAGGCCTGGAGACTAAAACACACAGTTGCAGGAACTGGGCATGGCTGGTCTAGTGAAGAGAAGGACCACGAGACACATGATAGCAGTCTTCCAATATTTGAGGGGCTGCCACACAGAGGAGGGGGGTCAAGCTATTTTCCAAAGCACCCAAAGGCCAGACAAGGAATAATGGATGGAAACGGAACAAGGAGAGATTCAACCTATAAATAAGGAGACATTTTCTGACGGTGGAAACAATCAACCAGTGGAACAGAAGTTGCCTTCGGAAGTTGTGGGAGCTTCATCACTGGAGGCTTTCAAGAAGAGACTGGACTGCCATCTGTCAGAAATGGTGTAGGGTCACCTGCTTGGGCAAGGGGGTGGGACTAGATGACGTATAAAGTCCCTTCCCACTCTGTTAACCTGTTAAGAACTGGGGTGGGGAAATAGCGGTGAAGGCAGCAACCCCAACTCAGCCTTCTAGTCGTCACTACGGGAACTCTGTTCTGTGCAGATAGCCACCATGTTGCTTGGTGAAGAACCTCAACCCCATGTCAGCAATGATTAATGTGTGTGAGAGCGCAGAACCTACTGTAGCAATAGCAATTAAACTTACATACTGCTTCACAGCGCTTTCCAGCCTTCTGTCAGCGGTTGACAGAGTCAGCCTCTTGCCCCCAACAATCTTAGTCTTCATTTTACCCACCTCGGAAGGATGGAAGGCTGAGTCAAAACCTTGAGCCTGGTGAGATTCGAACTGTTGGCAGTGGGCAAAATTAGCCTGCAATACTGCATTCTAACCACTGTGCAACATGGAAGGGAAGGGAAGGGAAAGAAGGAAAGGAAAGGAAGGAAAGGAAAGGAAAGGAAAGGAAAGGAAAAGGAAGGAAAGGAAGGAAGGAAGGAAGGAAGGAAGGAAGGAAGGAAGGAAGGAAGGAAGGAAGGAAGGAAGGAAGGGCAATAGCACTTAGATTTTATATACTGCTTCACAGCATTTTTACAGCCTTCTCTAAGCGGTTTAAGTCAGCCTCTTGCCCCAACAATCTGGATCCTCATTTACTGACCTTGGCAGGATGGAAGGCTGAGTCAGCCTGGAGCCTGATGGGATTTGAACTGCTCAGTCAGCCAGCACTCAGCAGAAGTAGCCGGCAGTACTGCATTCTAACCACTGTGCAACAGGGAAGGAAGGAAGGAAGGGAAGAAGGAAGGAAGGAAGGAAGGAAGGAAGGAAGGAAGGAAGGAAGGAAGGAAGGAAGGAAGGAAGGAAGGCATAGCACTTGACTTAGAGAACAGTGCTTTACAGTCTTCTCTAAGTGGTTTACAGAGTCAGCATATTGTCTCCAACAATCTGGGTCCTCATTTTACCCACCTCGGAAGGATGGAAGGCTGAGTCAACCTTGAGCCTGGTGAGATTCGAACTGCCAAATTGCAGTCAGCCAGTAATCAGCAGAAGTAGCCTGCAGTACTGCACTCTAACCACTGTGCACCGCAGCTCTATTTACAGAATAATAGAATAGCAGACTTGGAAGGAACCTTGGAGGTCTTCTAGTCCAACCCCCAGCACAGGCAGGAAACATGAAATGGCATTTCAGACAAATGGCTGTCCAATCCCTTCTTAAAAAACCTCCCGTGTTGGAGCACCCACAACTTCTGCAGGCAAGTTGTTCTACTTTGCATTTACCCCTATGGCTTTTTGGCTTTGGAGAACATCTGCTAAATCTTTGGCACCGGCCAGCCAACTTCCCAGAAGTGAAAAACAAAATCCTGTCGGCAGAGAAATTAAAATCCCTCCTCCCTTTCTGACACACAGAAACAACTCATTAAGGATCTGTCTTCATCAACCCACAAGCAGTGAAAGAGTGAGATTTTCAGGAGGGATCAGAGGTTAAACCATCAGCACACAGGATCTGCACAGCAAGAAATCATCCCTAAAATCATTATTTACACAAACACCGAGCCCTCCGTCCTCTCTCTGTGCTTTCAGACCTTCTGCGGATGGCCCGCTCTTCATTAAAATTTCCACCTTGCAAGATTTTGACCCGGGTCAAACCAAGATACCCTTAGCCGCTTGCAGAAAGTGACTCCCTCCTCTGTAATCACCGGAAAAGTTCAAGAGGCGAAGGGTGAAAAGTCTCAATTAAACGGGGGAAAGTCTCGCCAGGATCTCTGATGGGTTCACACACACACACACACACACCCAAAAAACCCCATGATGACTCGAACGATGAAATATTCATGCTGGATAAAACGCACCAGGAATGTTGAAATGGCCAAGACAGGAGTATGGAGAATTTTTCTGACAGGGAGAACAATCAACCCCTGGAACAGAAGTTGCCTTCAGAAGTTATGGCAGCTTCATCATTGGAGGCTTTCAAGAAGAGACTGGACTGCCATTGGTCAGAAATGGTGTAGGGTCTCCTGCTTGGGCAGGGGGTTGGACTAGATGACCTACAAGGTCCCTTCCAACTCTGTTAATCTCTGTGATGACCCAAAGGGGCGTGGCACAAAAGCAACAAAGTCACAAAAGTAGGTAAAGTCCCTTTAATTCCTCCAACTTGGCCCCCAATGTCCAGTTATCCTCAGCTGGAGAAAAAACTCTCCCAGGAACAGTTTTTAAAGGGAAGAAATTCCATCCAAACCCGGAGTACATATAGATTATAAATAAAAACCAACACAAACCACAGCTGCAGCAATTAACAAGGCAGGGCAGGATGAGGAATTGCAGACTTCAAAAGATAACGAAATGCATACAGTTGGGAGGACTCCGCAACCCAGGTAAGACTTGACAAAGATAATTCACACTTTGCTTCCAAAAAGGTGCTGTGCGCAAACGACCTTTTAAAATCCTGTTTTCCCAGCCGTAACTAATGAAAGGGATCAGGGCCCTTTTCTCTCCCATAAGCCATGTTGCTCCCTTCTCTGTTCCTCTCTGCATGCCCTAGGATGAAGAGGGGGTGGGCCTGGGTCTTTCTCTGAAGGCCCAGCTGGATTGTGCACTTCCCCAGTTTCCTCCACAGCCACCAGAGCCACACTCCCACTCCCTGTCAGCTGATCGACCTCCCCCTTGGAATCAGATTCCACCAGGGGCACGACATCTCTGGAAGACTGTGTGTGCACGGATGTAGTTTGTTGTAAACATTGGTTTACAAAGGAAAATGATGGTATAAGGTAAGGCTGGCAGGTGCTCCATCCCTGGAGATTTTCAAGAAGAGATTGGACAATCATTTGGCAGGGGTGTGTCAAACTCACGGCGTCACCATGTGACATATTTGGGACTTTTCCCCCCTTCGCTAAACCAGGCGTGCATGTGGCCAGTGCATGACACATCCACACACACACACACACCCCGGGCCAGGAGTTTAACAGCCCTGATCTAAGGAGTCTCCTGCTTGAGTAGAGGGCTGGACTAGTAAATCTCCAAGATCCCTTCCAACTCTGTTATCCAGTTTTCACTTTGTGGCTCACCGTGTGGGCGTTCGTGGTGCCGTTTGAGGTGCTGTTAGAAAACTGTGGAATTCTCAGGTGGAGGCTCTGGAGGACGTAAGTGGTCTGCATCTGTGAAGTCAAAAGGATCTGTTGTTCAGCAGCGTTCTGTACAAAACCCAGAAGGTTCAACCCTTCTTTGTCAATGGCTTAGAAGCAGCTGGACCTACTTGAGCCTGACCAACCAACTCGTGGCAACAGCAATAGCACTTAGATTTATATACCGCTTCGCAGTGCTTTACAGCCCTCTCTACGCGGTTTACAGAGTCAGCCTCTTGCCCCCAACAATCTGGGTCCTCATTTTACCCAACTTGGAAGGATGGAAGGCTGAGTCAACAAGCTGGTTCAGAATCAAACTGCTTGCAGTGGGCAGAGTTTGCAACTCAATCTGCCTGATCTTGGGTAAAAGTTGCTCTTTTTTTACAAAAAAAAAAATCAATATTTATATAAATATTTATAACATTTACATACAAGCCATGCCCAGCCAATCACATGACCACCAAGCCACACCCACAAATTAGGCCACGCCCATAGAACTGGTTAGTGGTCCCTGGGACCTAAAATTATGAGTTTGGTGGTCCCTGAGGTCCAAAAGGTTGGCCCCTGGATTAGATCAATCACCTGGTTAACTCAGTTTTTGCAAAAAACAAACAAACAAACAAAAAAACAGCAGTTATGGACAGAAAATTCTCCTTTATGCCTCTGGCTTTGCTCAGGCACATTCTCAAGCTTTCTTTCTATACACGAGGACTAGAAACTTTATCTTGTTTTGAAGGTGAAGACATTCAGATCAGGCTAATATCTAATTTGCTGCACCTTCCCTACCAGTTTGCATATAGGTTGCCACGTGCCAGAGGTGCCTTATTTTCTTATACCCCATGTCCCATTCAGATCACTATTATACCCTTTCCCTTTTTTCTTGTAACAATTGGCAAACAAAATAAAAAAAATAGGTTGTGCCAGTGTTCTGACCAGTTCTGGAGAACCGGTAGCAGAAATTTGGAGAACCAGCCAATCCCACCTCTTCTCTGCCTCCCATTGAGTCCCAGCTGATCGGCTGGGTCTCCTTTGGTTGCCCTGCCCAGGAGAACGGAGCTGGAAAGCAGGTTAGTGGGGTGGGGGAGGGAAGGGGGATTTGCAGTACCCTTCCTCTGCCACGCCCACCAAGCCACGCCCACAGAACCGGTAGTAAAAAAAAAATTGAATCCCACCACTGGTTAGATCCAATATTTATTTTGCCACCGTTGCTGCGCTGCAATAGATTATCCTCGCCAACCATTCAAAAAGCATGTCAATGCCTTCCATTGGACAAGCCGTTAGCCTGTATCCTCTAATTAAGGACCTTTCGGTAATTTATCCTTGCCATTATATTTTCACAGGAAGCCTTCTGTCCTGGAAAGCAGGTTAAATGGGATGGGGAGGGAATGGGGATTTTACAGCAACCTTCCTTCCCCCTGGAGTAGGGTCAGAATTTGAGATTTTGCGGTATCGTTTCCCCTGTCACGCCCCACCAAGCCACGCCCAACAGAACCGTGAGTAGAAACACAATGTTGAATCCCGGCCTGGAAAATAAATGCAAAGGGAACCAGGGTCCATCCTTCCTCACCTGGAAGTAGACTGTCCAGTACGGTATGAGAGCCAAAAAGACGGGGATGATTTTGGCCAAGGCTTTGACGTCTTCCACTTTGTCTTCTTGGAAAGGGCCCCCATTGGAGGCCTTGGCCGCTTCCAAAAGGTTCTCCTTGGAAGGCTGAGACGGGTGGAGGATCCCCTGGGAGCCCCTTTGAAAAGAAGAGGGGGATTTATTCTGTGGCTCCTTCACAGCTTTGCATCACCCCAAAGACTTGGAAGCTGGGCTTTTATTTTTATTTTTATTTATTTTTTTAAAGGCGGTTGTGGTGCCAGATATCCAGGGGGTCTCAAAAGGGGAAGACTCTCGACGGATTCCAAGAAAGGGTGGGAGGGGGACGGACTAAGGTTAATACTGCCTTTCGGTTAGGATGCAAATCAGAAATGGACATTCTTTCAGATGGAAGGCAGGTTTCCCCCCCCCCCCCAGGAAAATGTCAAAGGCTTGCATGAAGCGTCTGAAATGGTCTGTATAGGATGGGGGTGGTGTGGGGTAGAAAGGGAGGGAGGGAGGGAGGGAGGGAGGAAGGAAGGAAGGAAGGAAGGAAGGAAGAAGGAGAAAGGGGGAAGGGGAAGGAAGAAGGGGAGGAAGGAGAAAGAGTGGAAAGGAAGGAAGGAAGGAAGGAAGGAAGGAAGGAAGGAAGGAAGGGAAGGAAGGAAGGAAGGAAGGAAGGAAGGAAGGAAGGAAGGAAGGAAGGAAGGAAGGAAGAAAGGGAAGAAGGAAGGAAGGAGGGAGGGAGGAGAAAGGAAAAGGAAGGAAGGAAAGAAGGAAGGAAGGAAGGAAGGAAGGAAGGAAGGATGGATGGAAGGAAGGAAGGAAGGAGAAAGGTGAAAGGGGAAGGAAGGAAGGAGGGGTAGAAGGAGAAAGGGGAAGGAAGAAGGAAGGAAGAAGGAAGGAAGGAGGGAGGAAGGAGAAAGGGTGGAAAGGGAAGGAAGGAAAGAAGGAAGGAAGGAAGGAAGGAAGGAAGGAGAAAGGGCGAACGGGGAAGGAAGGAAGGAGGGGAAGAAGGAGAAAGGGGGAAGGGGAAGGAAGAAGGAAGGAGGGGAGGAAGGAGAAAGGTTGGAAAGGAAGGAAGGAAGGAAGGAAGGAAGGAAGGAAGGAAGGAAGGAAGGAAGGAAGGAGGGTGGAAGGGGAGGGGAGGAAGGAAGGGGAAGAATGGAAGGGGAAGGAAGGAAGGAAGGAAAGAAGGAAGGAGAAAGAGTGGAAGGGGAAGGAAGGAAGGAGAAAGGGTGGAAGGATTTAATACTGCCTTTTGGTTAGGGTGCAAATCAGAAATTGAAATGCTTTCAGATTGAAGGCAGTTGTTTTTTTTTTCCAGGAAAATGTCAAAGGCTTGCATGAATGTCTGAAATACTCTGTATAGGATGGGGTGGGATGGAAAGGGAGGGAGGGAGGGAAGGAAGGAGAAAGAGAAGCAAAAGAGAAAGGGGGAAGGAAGGAAGGAACAAAGGAAGGAAGGGAGGGAGAGAAAGAGAAAAAGGAAGGGAAGAGAGGAGAAAGGAAGGAGTGCTATATTGTAGAGTAAACTGCCCATCAAAATTTTGAAGGGCAGTTTTGGAGGCCTTCAAGAACCACAAACGCACAACAAAGAAAACCAAGGTGCTGCCAAAGGCTGGGCAAAAATGCCTATGGGGGACTAGTCACTTTCAAGACCCCACAAAGCTGGTTTAACACAGCCCTCCCCTAGATCTTAAGCAACGCAAACTTCATGCACACCCAGACTCCCATTTTTACACCAACCAAGACACACACACACACACACACACACAGACTTCAGCCTTCACTTATATATATATACCTACCTAGGGCTGGAAAACTGCTCTGGCTGTTTTCGGTTACAGCAAGAATAAGCCAGGATTCTGAACATGTCGGTGAAGGCGCTGCCATCCGGTGGCTTGGTGATGAAGACACTCTGGCCACACAGGAGGACCACGAAGGAGACGACAATGCAAACCGCGGGGATGATGTAGCCGATGGCGAAGCTGACGTTCTGCTGGATGTACGCAATGCCCCCCAGAGAGAGGATGGCTCCCAAATTGATGCTCCAGTAAAACCAGTTAAAGAAACGCCGGGTGGCTTCCGGACCTCGATCCTTCACCTAAAGGAGACATTTTTTTTCCCCCCAGGGAGAAGAAATCTATATGAGGAAAGTTCTAGGTGCTTGCTAAGAAAGGATTTTTCAAAATCACCATTGGAACATTAATATTTCCTATATTATTATTATTATTAACACACTCTGACAAGTTCTACTCCCCGCTCCCCACCTGAAAAGAAATCTCTTCCATATGCAGTTCAGCTAAGCCACGGCCAGGCTCCTTGCTGTCTCCTCCTTGCTCACACAGCAAATACTGTTTCAGTTTCCAAACAGCCCTCCACTCTCACACACACTGACAGGACGCTAGCCAGATGAATACCAATGGATTGCTGGTAGGCAGAGGCAGAATTTTTTCTCTCCTTATTTTCCTCCCCAAAACTTGCCCGATCACATAGTTTCATAGCGAAGCACGGGTACCCTGCTAGTGTGTGTGTGTGTGTATATATATGGGGTGTGTGTGTGTCTATCTATCTATCTATCTATCTATCTATCTATCTATCTATCTATAAATTGTCTCTCTCTCTCGAATAATCATTTCAATCACAGGGGGAATCCCACGTGCAGCAGGAACATTTTACAGGCATAATGTTTATAATACCATACAAAGGAGACCAGAGATATTTCAGGAAGCAAACTTTGAAAGAGCAGGTGCAAATCTTTTGCCTCTATAAAAAGCAACTGAGAAATGCAAAATAGACTTCCATTTTTAGTCCGTGTGGAGAGCAGAGTTTCTCAACCTTGGACCTTTCAGGATGAACGGATTTCAGCTCCCAGAATTCCCCCAGCCAACCATGGAAAAGAGTGAGAAAGAAACTCAAGAAAACCCCCACTTTGATTCTATTGGGTATAAGAGGCGGTGGAAGAAAGTTCTGGCAGATTTTCAAGATTTTGTTCTTCTATCCTATAAGAATGAAGTAGCATTCTTGTAAATCCAGTGTTTTCAACCTTGGTGGCATAAAGACATGTGGGTATCAACGCCCAGAATTCTCCAGTCAGCTTTTCTGAGCTGGGGAATTCTGGGAGCTGAAGTCCACATATCTTAATGCTGCCAACTTTGAGAAACTGATCTAGAGTTACACAGCCCTCTCTAATCCACTCAATGTAAGTAGTCCTCGAATCATAACCACAACTGAGCCCAGCATTTCCGTTGCTACGTAAGACACGAATTTTGCCCCATTTTATGACCATCCTTGGCAGTTGTTCAGTGAATCATTGGAGTTTTTAAGTTAGTAACACAGTTGCTTGTCAGAAAGTCAAAAAGATCAGATGACCCAAGATATTGAAAACGTCATAAATAAAAACCAGTTACCAAATATCTGAATTTTGATCTTGTGACCACGGGAATGCTGCAACCGTTGTTAAGTGTGAAAAATGGCCATTAAAGTCACTTTTTTCAGTGCCGTCTTAACTTCCAACGGTCATGCCTGTACAGCTTTACTAATACATCCTCCCCTGCAGCCGGTAACTAGATAAGCAGGGATTGACACCAGACAAACAAGCAAGCAGGAAGAACTATCTTAATCAAAGAATCACCAAGGAGAAAAACCACATCCTAATTGGTGGATCTCCTAATCCACCTAATTGGTGGATCTCCATGGTTGGCTGAGGAATTCAGGGAGTTGAAGTCCACATATCTTTTTTTTTTTTAAATTAGAAAAACTTTATTAAACATTAAAAAGATAAATACAAAATACAAATCGTTAAAAAACGAAACAAAAACAAAGAACGTATAAATTACAAATTAGTTAGGATGGTGCTTTCTTATCAAACAATATTCTAATACTTATTTCATATATCTGGTTATTACTCCTACTATAACCTCTTTATATTCTTCCTTATTTATTGACTCACTGGTTTCTATTATTTATCCAATTATACCAGTTTTCCCAGACTGTCTTCCTTTTCTTTTAATTTTAGGGTTAAGTTTGTCCATTTCAGTGCAATCGTAAACCTTTTGGATTATTTTCTACTGGCATCCGATCATCCTTCCAAACACTGCAAGTGCTATCCTCGCCGCAGAAATTATATGTAAAATTAAGTATTTTATTTATTTTGCATATTCACCTTTTATTATTCCCAATAAAAAGATTTCTGCCTTAAGTTCTAATTGAATGCTTGTAATTTCTCTTATCCATGTTCGTATTTTTGTCCAATATTTCTTACTCTTTGGGCAAAGCCACCAAGCGTGGAAGAAGGTACCCCTTGTTTGCATTTCCAGTAAACTGGGCTTAAATTTGGATACATATTGGCTAATCACAAAGGGGTCAGATACCACAGATAACACATTTTGTATTGATTCTCTTTATATACTGTTGATTTCATTATTTTGTGTATTTTTTTCCAAATTCTTTCCCAGTCTTCCAAATTAATACTATGCCCTACATTTCTTGTCCATGGTATCATTACCCTAAACAAAGAATCACCAAGGAGAAAAATCACATCCTAATTGGTGGAACTCCGTGGCTGGCTGAGGAATTCTGGGAGTTGAAGTCCACGTATCTTAAAGCAGCCAAAGTTGAGAAACGTTGAGAACAGAGAATAATAAGTCGCTGTTTTTGGGGGGACTGACTTCCCAGCAGCTGTTATAGGGATATATCTATCCACACAGGACACACCCTTGGCCCTCAAACCCCATTTTTCATGACTCATTGGGGCTGCTGTTCTATGACACAGCTGCGGATGAAAAGCCACTACTGTTTCTCTCTCTCACAAAAAAGGGAAGAAAATAAAAAATTCAGAACATTCCTCCTGTGCCAGCTGAATCATCCAGAGACTTGTTTTGCTGTGTTTTTGGTTCAATGATGCCATCCCGGCTTGCATGAAGCCAACCTCCTTAACTAACAGGGCTTGTTCGTGGCCTCATTAAAAGATCCAGTTTCTGGTCTCGGGAATCTATGCCAACACAGCTGGATGAGGACCAAACAGGGCTGCTGCCCTCATTCCTAGCCCTCTTTCTTCTGGTTTGCTTAAAACCACTCAAAGGAAAGAAAGTCCCCTGGAATTTGGATTCTTTTCTTTTCATAGTGTCCCAGGTTTTAAAATCAGGGAAATAAATAAGATTAAAAGGTAAAGGTTCCCCTTGCACATAATACATGCTAGTCGTTTCCGGCTCTAGGGGGCGGTGCTCATCTCCATTACAAAGCCAAAGAGCCAGCGCTGTCCAAAGACGTCTCCATGGTCATGTGGCCGGCAGGACTAAATGCTGAAGGCGCACAGAACGCTGTTACCTTCCCACCAACGTGGTCCCTATTTTTCTACTTGCATTTTTACGCGCTTTCGAACTGCTAGGTTGGCAGAAGCTGGGACAAGTAATAAGAGCTCAGTCAGTTATACGGCGTGAGGGATTTGAACCACCAACCTTTCTGATCAACAAGCTCAGCATCTTAGCCACTTGAGCCACCATGTCCCTCAGTAAATAAGATTAGGGGTGTGTAATTTTGGAGGACCATAAACCAGGCACTTAGATTATGCATTTACTTAGGTTACTTAGAATAACAAGGTTGGAAGAGACCTTAAAGGCCTTCTAATCCAGTCACTTGCTTGAGAAGACCATTTTATACCCCAGTGGACAAATGTTCAATGTTTGCAGTGTGTTGGGAGTCACATGGTAACCATTTATGACCTTCCCAGCCAACAAGCAAAGTCAAAAAAAGGGAAGGTTGTAGTCGCATGTCCCACTTAATGACTGCGGCAAAAAAGTGGTAAAATGGAGTGTGGTCACGTGATGCCTCCCTTAATGACCACATCATTTAATTGCAACCGCCCTTAGACTTATGCACCGCTTCACACCTCTAAGTGGTTTGCAGAATCAGCCTCTTGCGCCCAACAATCTGGGTCCTCATTTTACCCACTTTGGAAGGATGGAAGGCTGAGTCAACCTTCAACCTGGTGAGACTCGAACTGCTGGCAGTGGGCAGAATCAGCCTGCAATGCTGCATACTAACCCCTGAACCACCGTGGATGGATGGATGGATGGATGGATGGATGGATGGATGGATGGATGGAAGGAAGGAAGGAAGGAAGGAAGGAAGGAAGGAAGGAAGGAAGGAAGGAAAGAAGGAAGGAAGGAAGAGAAAAAGCAATAGTACTACGACTTATATACCGTTTCACAATGCTTTACAACCCTCTCTAGGCAGTTTACAGAGTCAGCCTGTTGCCCCCAACAATCTGGGTCCCCATTTTAGCCACCTCGGAAGGATGGAAGGCTGAGTTAACCTTGAGAATCGAACTCCTGGCAGTTGGCAGAGTCAGCCTGCAATGATGCATTCTAACCTCTGTACACCATGGATGGATGGATGGAAGGAAGGTTTACAGTGTCAGCATATATCACCCCCAACAATCTGGGTCCTCATTTTACCGACCTCAGAAGGAAGGATGGAAAGTTGAGTCAAGCTTGAGCCGGTGGGAATTGAACTGCCAAACTGCTGGCAGCTGGCAATCAGCAGAAGTAGCCTGTGGTACTGCATTCTAACCACTGCACCATCACAGCTCTTAATGATGATTTTTCTGGTTCCTACTGTGGACATAAATCGAGGACTACTTATTGCAGGGGGCCAAGACTGGAGGACAGACTCCGTGCTTTGAGTTCCTGGAGAAATATGCAGTAAGCAAAATATACAAAGGATTCCTTTGACCACAATGAGTTAAGAATCGCTCGTCCCCCTGGTGACATGTGGAAGGATTTTGGGCTTCTCAACCTTTGCCATTTTTAGGTTTCAGGTGGGTTTCATTTCCTTGCAGTGATGACAGCTGAATTCAGAACTATGAGAAGTCATGGTTGGGGTTTTTAAAAAAAAAATCACCATGTGTCAAAGAGAGGAACAGGAAACAAACCAATTTAAAAGAGGAACTTGAAAACAGCTGGGAGAGCAATGAGAAAAAGTCCTCCTTTACAGCACTTTGGGATGAAATCACTGCATTGCTCAAGTCTGTCTATTTGGAACAAGGTGTAACTGTGTTTTGCGGGTATAATTAAAACAACATAGGTAAAATGAAAAAAAACATAACATTCATTTCTGAGAGAAGAACAATGAAGGTGCGTCTTGACAAACTTTGGTTGACAGCAGGCATGTCCAATCTTGGCAGCTTTAAGCCTTGTGGACTTAAACTCCCAGAATTCCCCAGCCAGCATGCTTTAAGAGGGGTGGACTTCAACTCCCAGAATTCCTCAGCCAGCATACTTTAAGATGGGTGGACTTCAACTCCCAGAATTCCCAGCCAGCATGTTTTTAAGATGGGTGGACTTCAACTCCCACAGTTCCCCAACCAGCATGCTAGTTAGAGAATTTTAGGAATTGAAGTCCATGGATCTTAAAGTTTCCAAGGTTGGACATCCCTGGTTTACATCTTAGTTCAACAGAGGAAGTTGATTGATAGGAAACAGAAATTTGACTTCATCTGTGATTGACTGAATGCCATGAAGTTGGTGTTGACTCTCTACATAAATTTTCTCCGGAATGATGCCTTCAAGAATATCTTCCAATCATCACTGTAACTTGAGTCCATCTATCTCATCTTCTTCCTTTCCTTCCATCTTTTCTAGCATCTGAACCTTCTCCAGAGGTCTTCACATAAAGTAGGACAATTTGAGCTTGATCATTCATGCCTTGAGTGAGAACTCTGGATTTATCTGTTTGACGACTTGATGAATCTTGACTTGGTTGCAATCTTCTCCAACTCTGAAGTTCAAATGTGTCAATCCTCTTTTTGATGCTGTTTCCTCAAAGTCCAAGTTTCATTTCCGCAGAGACAGATCTTCCAGATGTTGTCGAATTACAAATCCAGAATTCCTTGCTATCAGCCAGCTGACGGGGAGAGTCATATCAACAACATCTGGAGGACCAACCCCACAATAGGCAAGTTGTTGTGTGCATTTTCTGGAACAAACTTTCCTCTTTTGGTATCACGTGTCTGACTGGTCACAAGGCCACAATTGTGTGCATTTCAGGTCAGGGCGATTAGCACAGAGAAAGAATTATATAGAAATACAGTGTGGTAAGCAAAAGAGAGATATTAGCATACTGGGAAGTTTAAGAGGCCAATTTCTTTGTCTCAACAGAACACAAATGTTTTTTTTGTATACTCAACTGGCTGCCTCTGGGGAACAGTTTGGTACACATTTTTCAGGAAGTCAGTCTCTTACTTTTACCAATCTGGTACAGGCCAAATGACTGTGACTACAACTCCCATGATCCTAAAATAGCACCACAGCTATTTTAGCCACCTAGAAAGTTATACAGCTTAAACAAGCCAAATGTAATGATGTAAACATATCTCAAAGACTGCAGAAGTGGGGAAGAAGGATGAGCTTGCAAGAAACAGAAACTAGTCTCTCAAAAAAAGCCGAGCAAGCACATTCAGGGCATGTGAAAACATCCACTCTTAATGGGGACAATTTGGTCTAAAGAGCAGCTTAAGATTCCAATTTTAAATCTGGCCTACTCAGAAATATTTCTTAACCCTCCATTGTCTAACCAACCCAAACAGTATCTGTTAAAGGAGACCTCACCCATAGATACCCTTGAAGGACAGAAGAATCGAGAAGAACCTACCAAACATTTCTCTAGCTTAGATTTCCTGTCTTCTTCTAAAGCAAACAGTAGACTGGCCCAGGTCATTCGTTTATGGAGATAACGTACTTATGACACACACACACACACACACAAATCAAGTAAGCTTGGGAGCAAAGCCATCTCAATGTTCTTGAGAAGAGACGTCAATTCACACCACATTTCAAAGGTAGCTTTTCTTCTGGTGTTACCTTTCTTGGGTCTCTCCCAATATGAAGAGCCTTTCAAACCAACTCTGAGAATCTTCCACAACACACTAATTTGGTGGTAGAGAAGGAAAGAGGAAGGGACAGTTGATAGAAACGACTATCATGAGGATTAGATATGGGAAGCCAATCTCAGAATCTACAAAGCCATAGATTATGTGAGAAGGAGAACCAAGAAAAACTCCATACTTTGAGCATCCCATGCGACACACCCACAAAACCAGAAGGTTACAAGAATTGAGTTGACATGGTGGGTCTCACTGTTAAAATCAATCGCTGCTCATCGCTTGAAGGCCAAGAAGCTGCCAACTATCATTTGAGGCCATTGCTGCATTTAACTCAGCATTGTCCACCCCAACCTTTTTTGAACTGACCATTGTGGCCAAACCTATGAGTTGATGGGTCCCACCAGGTTGGAGAAGGTGCTGTAAGCCACCATTTTCCAGGTGCTTCTGCAGCCATGTCTGGAAATGGGGAAGATGATCATCGATAATCTAGCATAGGAAGGCTATTAATTATCTTCCCACCCTATTTAGTGCAGAAATTTCTATAAAAGCACCCAAGCCAAGGATGGCCCAACCTCTCATGGAACCCATCTTAAGAAAGCACCTGGTTTCCTACTTAACTATGGTGTTATGGCAGAGAAGATCTACATCACCAACTAAGGACCGACATGAAGCTGTCCAACCTGTTGGCTTGGTTGCCCCTTTGACAACCCAACCCAACCCAACCCAACCCAACCCTTTGTTAGAGAAGAAGACAATGAAGACTACTCCACCTGATCAGCTCCAAAGGGGGTGATGTTGGCCTTGACGGAGCCCACGCTCAGCCCAACCAGCACCAAGCCGACATAGGAGGCGATGAGACAGTAGCGCGTGTCTCCTTGTGATGGGCACGGGGCAGAGGTGGTATTGCTCTGCAGAGGCGATGAGCAGTTCTCAATGGGCCACGGATGAAGCTCCCCACAGAGCCACTGGCGGCTGGGAGCAATGGCCATGGCAGGGAAAGCCAGCATGCCCAAGAGGTAGACTGCCATGCTGACCAAGATGGTGGGGAATTTGCCCAACAGGGCGTCGGCCAGCCAGCCCCCAAAAGGGGAGACCAGGTAGGTGATGCCCATGAAGAGCAGGAGGGCCTGGCTGGCTTGGGCGCCCTCCCAATTGTAAGGAGTTCCATTGAGGAAGAGGACCAGGTTTGAGGTGATGCCGTAGAAGGCCACCCTTTCCAGCAGCTCAGCTAGAAGCACAGCGGCACATGCCAAGCGCCGTCCGTGGAAGATGTTGGCCGCAGGGAAGGAGACGGGCGACCGGGCATTGGGCTCTAAGAGCGGGCTCCTCTCGTTGGGCTCAACCTCTTGCATTGCTGGTTGGCCAACTCCTTACTCAACTTCTCCTGTTGGGTGACCCAACTGAAAATATCTTCCCTAACCCTAATCCTTACTTAAATCCCGCTAAAATGTCCCCTCCCTTAAGGACCCAGGAACCTTTGGGGTTCCCCTACCCTCACCCAATTGTGGCACCCTCCAACCCTTCCTCCCTACTCCAGGCAACTTCCAAGCTCCTCGGTTGCTCAGATCCCCTCTTAGAAACTAAAGAACGAAGCGGGGCTGACTTTCAAGAGCCGGACGAACCCACGTACCCCGAAACTTTTAAACTAACCCCCGCGTTTCCAAACCCAATCTCTTCCCCGAGTGGGATTCGAACCCGTAATCTCCAGGTTCCGGGGGCTCTTCCGAGCCGCGCCAGAGTCTCTCCCCCTCCTCCTCCTCCCCACAACTCGCTAGAAAAGCCTGGCTCGGGCCGCCGTTCTCGGAGCCTTCTCCCCCTCCCGCCGCCGCCTCTGCCGGCCGCCGCTTCGCCTCTTTGCTTGGAATGCCCAGGTGGTTCTTAAAGCCCGCCTCTTTCGGCCCGGGCCGCGCTCGCCGATTGGCCGCCGCGAGCCGTCGCTCACGGCTTCCCCTCCCGCCGTGAGTTGCGTCTTCCTGGTTTTCCTTTCGCTGCAAAAATAAACTCGAATTGCAAGCGCGCGTTTTTTGGGGGGGGGCAATTCGGAGCCGGTCCGGATCGGAGGCGGCTTTATTCCAAACCTGCGTGCCTTTCCCTTCTCGTTCTTTATTTCTTTGGACTCCCCCCACACCCCCAAGAGCATCATCAGAGAGAGTCGAACAACAGTGCACGCCCAAAACGAGTCATGGGTTTTTGTCACGTGCAACCGTGTTGCAATGCTTAAGCATGCTTTGGAATGGGGTTGGGAGGGGTGCCTTTGCGTGCGTGTGCTTGGCTGTCTTTACACGAACGGGTGTTTATTTCTGTCCGGAGTGACCGGATCTGGGCACAGATGGCCGGATTTGGGGCAACTGTTGGCTAGTCCCCAAATTTCGCAAAGAAGTGAAACTCAAGGGGATTTTTCTCATTCGTTTCTTGCTATTGGCGCAGTTTGTTTCTTGCTATCTGGAATGGGGAAAAGCGGATGCGGTTTCAGGTTTTTTTCCCCCTAAGGATCCGGATTCCAGAAGGGTTCTAAGAATTTAATAATAATAAACGAATGCAAATCAATTTGCCTTATGAAAGCCAGAAAGCAATGCTCTCAAACCTTAAAAGGAAATGAATAAACGCGTACGCAGCACTTCATTGACAAGTTTGGGTAGATAAGGAGAAGTAAGAATGAAATAGAAAATGTAGAAAAACAGGAAGAAAAGTACAATGGCAGTAGAAAACAAATAGTATACAATACCAGTCAGTAAATAAGTCAGCATCTCCAGTAGAAAGAATTGCACAATCCAGAGTCTGATATTTTTTCCTGAAATCTGAATCATTATTGCAAGAATATGTTTTTCAATCTGATTTTTTTTGCTGGAATCTGAATCATTGTTATTGTTGTTACGGCAAGATTATTGACCCGATTATGTTTTTCTCCGCATAGCTTTGAGGCACAAACAATCCAGCTTTCTCTATTGTGGAACATTTCCAATGATGTTGAACTGCCATGCCCATGTTGGCTGCTGTGGATGATAGACTTTTTACTTCACAGCCTCCAAGCGTTTTATCTCTTTGGATTTCTGCTAGAGAATTCAAAGCCTGCCTTCCTTGAGGCAAGAGGGTTTAGACTTGAGATATCAGATGATAAAACCGCTTCTTTATATTTCAAGAGATAAAGTCGAAAAAATCTTGCTTTAAAATCAGAAACTAGCTGCTATCTCTTCCTTCTAGGGGGGAGGGAAAAAAAACCTCAAATACATATAGTGGTGAGACTGAAAGAAATCAGAGGTTTTTAAGGAAACTCACAGCCAACAGATTGGCTGTCCAGTTTCCGACATCTGCCATTCACAAGAGAGAAAATCCTGCTTACCTTTGACAGCTCAGTTCATTGACAGCTGCAGCTGAAAAAGTATTGATCAGGCTACTGTATCAATAATTTAATTTCTGTTCCCACTGCTTAAGTCGGTTTGCAAGAGAATAATAAAACACAGGCATGCATGTGTCTATGTTTCTATGTTTCCTTTTGCTGCTAAGAGACCTGAAAGGGATTTGAGGAATTCAGAACTGTGGGGCTAGAGAATTCTGGGTGTTGAAGTCCACACATCTTAAAACTACAGAGGCTGAGAAACACTAATCTAGGCTATTTAAAAAAATTCATCTCTGCAACCATTTCACTCAATACAATATTTCTTCTTAATAAGAGACAATGAAGAACACACAGTAGAATATCATCTACCTAATGTAGGACACTGTGTCTGTCTCTCCACCCCCCATGCCAAACCCCCCATCCATCCAAGAGTTTCTTTAATTTGGTCTTAGATATTCTGCAGTCTATATTGTCTGTCTGTCTCCATCCATCCATCCATGTCTGTCTGTCTATCTCTCCATCCATCCATCAATTATTCCATCCATCCATCCATCCATCCATCCATCCATGTCTGCCTGTCTGTCTGTCTGTCTGTTTCTATCTATCTATCTATCTATCTATCTTCTGTCTTCATGTCTATCATGTCTGTCCATCTAATGTCTATCATGTCTATCATGACTTTCTTGTCTATCATGTATGTCTCTCTCATGTTTATCTATGTCTATCATGTCTGTCTTCATGTCTATCATGTTTGTCTGTCTATCTAATGTCTATCATGTCTATCTTTCTTGTCTATCATGTATGTCTCTCTCTCTTTCATGTTTATCTAACATGTCTATCATGTCTGCCTTCATGTCTATCATGTCTGTCCGTCTATCTATCTAATGTCTATCATGTCTATCTTCCATGTCTATCATCTCATGTCTATTTATCATGTCTATCATGTCTGTCTATCTTTCAGATCCATCATGTCTATCTATATCTATCGTGTCTATCGTGTCTATCATCTCTTTTTCTCTCTCTCTCTCTCTCATCAGATTTGTGTGCCGTTCATGTCGGTGAAACATTAAAAAATGACCATAGAATAAATCGCCACAAGTAAGCAACAGTGTCCCTTTAAAGCGGAACGCCATGGCTTCCCACCTTGTTGCTTGGGGGAGGGAGAGGGGGGGTGGACTTTCGTTAAGGCGGACTGCTGCAGCCAAGGGGAGCGGGACCATAGAGTTGGGGGCAAGAGTGGAAGAGGAGCATCTGGCTTCCGGTGCCGGGAAAAAAGAGGGAATGAAGCCGCCAGGGACCTCTCCGGAAGTAGGGCACAGCTGCCAACTCGCCATGCGACTATTGCTCCTGGCTCCCGGCCGAGCCCAGACTGGCAACGGGACCACCGCCCGGAGGATCCAGTAAGTGGCCCCCCCTCCATGCCCGACTTTGCAAACCCACCAGGCCGGTGCAAACTCTGCAGCGCTGTTAAGACGTGGGTGGGCAGGCGGGAATTCGTCCGGTGCAGCCGGGCAAGGCTGCAAAGCGTGCGGGGTGGGTGTGAGAGCCAGTGGCCGGAGGGGATGCTCGGGACGCCCCTCCTGGATTGGAAAGGGAAGCCCGTGTGGTTGGCTGGGTTCACACGACCCGTCAAACCCGGGTCAAGGAGGCTTCAGCAGCTGGGCTGCACCTGTTGAATGGTTCCCCGGGTTTTAAACTCTTCTGGTTCAATCTATAATGGGGATGAATCAGAAACCGGGTGGTGAGAATGTAACTTTTTTGTGTTTATTTTGTATTCTGGCTGCTTATTTCGTGTCCTGGGTGGTTGTTTTGTCTTCTGGATACTTTGTATTTTTCTGTAATATGTATATCTATATCTATGTATTTCTTTCTTTCTTTCTTTCTTTCTTTCTTTCTTTCTTTCTTTCTTTCTTTCTTTCTTTCTTTCTTTCTTTCTTTTTTTTTTTTTTGGGAGGAAAATAAGGGGGGAAAATTCTGCCTCTGCCTACCAACATCCATCGGTATTCATCTGGCTAGCGTCCTGTCAGTGTGTGAGAGAGTTGAGGGCTGTTTGGAAACTGAAATAGTATTTGTGTGAGCAAGGAGACAGCAAGGAGGCTGGGCATGGCTTAGATCAACTATATCACCAGCCTTGAGATTTTGGGCTTGGACAACCTTGAACTATGTTGCCTAGGGTTAGACTTAAGCGTAGCACACAAAATTATCTGCTACAATATCCTACCAGTCAATGACTACTTCAGCTTCAACCACAACAATACAAGAGCACACAACAGATACAAACTCAAGGTAAACCGCTTCAAACTCGATTGCAGAAAGTACAACTTCAGCAACAGAGTGGTCAATGCCTGGAATGTACTCCCTAATCCCAACTCCTTTAACCTCAAACTAACCATTGTTGACCTCACCCCATTCCTAAGAGGTCTGTAAGGGTCATGCATAAGCGTACCATTATGCCTTCCGTCCCTGTCCTATTGTCTCCATTTATTTGTGCCTATTTCCTGTATTCTTACTCATGTTTATACATACCTATTGTAAGTGATTGACAAATCAAATAAATAAAATAAATAAATAACTGTTCTGTACTAAAGCTGCTTGGTGCTCTGAAACTAAAACTGAAACTTCTCTGCTTGTGTTTTGCATTTGGAAGAGATTTCTTTTCAGGTGGGGAGTAGAACTCCTTAGCATCAGAGCGTGTTAATAATAATAATATAGGAAATACTCATGCTCTGATGGTCATTTTTTTAAAAATCCTTTCTTAGCAAGCACCTAGAAGCCAAGAGGAACATAGGTGCCAAATTTCAAGTTTGTAGGCTTTACGGTTCTGGAGATTTTGTGATGATGCGTGAGTGGTATTTCGCTTATATATAGATAGATTTCAACACGGATGTCAAACAATGTGTATTTGTCTGTGCGTAACACACCCATCTTATAGGAAGCGTTTGGATCTTAGCTCCGCCCAGTGTGTTGATTCTATGCACAATGTGCAAACGTGGCTTTCTCTCCAACGCCAGAGTTCAAAAACATTTGAACTTTCTTGAAGAGCACGTCTGAGCATGGAATTAGACAGCTAAGAAAACAAGTCAACGGATTATCAGGCAAATTCTCTTCCCATGCAGCTTCTTGAAAGTCCAGCTTTTACTTCCATAGAGTATCACAAGGAATATCGAGAATGGGTTTTTGATATTCCTAATAGGAAAAAGTTAGATCAACAGAGTTGGAAGGGACTTTGTAGGTCATCTAGTCCAACCCGAGCAGCCTACACCATTTCTGACAGAGGGCTGTCCAGTCTCTTCTTGAAAGCTTCCAGGAATGAAGCTCCCACAACTTCCGAAGGCAACTTCTCTTCCATGGGTTGATTGTTCTCAGTGGCAGAAAATTCCTCCTTATTTCCAGGTTGAATCTCTCCTTGTTCAGTTTCCATCCATTGTTCCTTGTCTGGCCTTCAGGGGCTTTGGAAAATAGCTCGACCCCTCTCTGGGGCAGCCCCTCAAATACTGGAACTCTGCTATCCTGTCTCCCCTGGTCCTTCTCTTCATTAGACTAGCCATGCCCAGTTCCTGCAGCCGTTCATTGTATGTTTTAGTTCCGTTGGTCAATTACAATCCATGCTGGAAGGAAAATGTTTGCTGCAATTTCTGGAAATCTCAAAGCCATCGTTCTTTGTGTGTGTCTGTGTGTGTCTGTGCATGCGTGTGTATAGAGTATATGTGTGTGTGTGTGTGTCTGTCTGTCGGTCTGTCTGTCTGTCTATATATAGGGAGGGAGGGAGGGAAAGAGAGATCTATATAACTAAATATATTTCCCTTTTGCTGCTAATATCTCTCCTGAGTCTCATTAGGAAATTAGTTTCAAGTCATTGGCAATTTGCAAGCCTATTCATCTGAACAAGAATGTAAATCATGGTTATTGGTACAATGGAAAGAAAAAAAAATTCTGATTCGTGTTATAGTGGAAATTTGTTCCCAATTTTGGTTGTAAGTGGAACGCTACCTGAAGTAGAACTTCATGGCCTTATTTCCCTCGCAGAAATTAATGCTAATATCCTGCTTTTTAAAACATTATTCCATCTGCTCCTGTTTTCCAAAGAGATCATTTACAAGCTGCTGGGCATTTGTGTATCTTGAAGGACACCTCTGATTATGAGTCCCCATTGGCAATTTCCAATCTCATCTCTTCAGAGAAATTGGAGGCAGCTCTGGGCATCCATCTCTTTAAAGCTGGAAGGCTCCTTCAAGGTAAGATAAGGGCTCTTGGTTTCAAAAGGGGAACCAGTGTTGTTTGTTTTTTGACAAAAGCCTAATAAATTGCTCTTCTAAAATGTGTGCAATAGCTTTGATAAGTCTGTTATAACTGGGCTGCAATAATATGTATAACCCCTAGGTGGAGGCAAAGACCTAGTTTTTCTGTATCTCTCTGCTACCCTCTACTGGTTATGTAGATGTTTTGCACTGTGGATTTGTTCTTGGGCCCCATTTTTTTTCTTTCTATGACTTGAAATCTCCATTTTAACATGAGAATAAGTCCAGGATTCAACAGAAGCCATCTGTTGATTTCTCCTCTCCAAAAGATGCTTTTCATTGGCATTTCAACATCAGTGACTTATTGCTTTCCTTGTCTGCCTGCATTTCCCCCCCTTCCTCAACGGTTGATGTCCAGAGATGCTGGAGCATCTGACCAACCTCTCCAGCAAAGCAGACACTGGAGAACAGCTGGTAAAATAGGTCATGGATTCCTCTGCCAGTTCTTGACAGTTTACCTGATTCCTTTTTAACAAGTGAACTCATTCTACCTAGAATTTAAAAGCAGCCTTGTTCCCTAATTAGCTGCCATCACCGCTCCTGTTTGTTAGCTTAATGGGGTGTAAAACTGCCCAGTTAATTGTTTTCTCCCCTCCCCTTCCACTCTTCTAATGGCTGTGTGTTTTTTTTTTAAAGGAGGTTTATAGTTTTTGTTAGCATCACTGCTTTTGAGCATCCCTGTTGACAGCAGAGGGATGCTTGATTTGAAAAGACACAATGCAAATTGCTCTTCTTTGTAACCACAAGGCTGGCATGGTGGGAACAGGTTGGAGAAGATAAGTGGCTCCCATTTGGCCAAAGACAATCTGAGAGATGGCTGGCCTCAGATTTTTGTTTGAAAAGAGCACTTAACACTGCTAAAAGCCCCTTTTCCTTCCCCCGCCTGCCCCAAAAGGAACACCAGGGCGCAGAGAGTTAATATGGGTGGTCCTCATATTTTGTGACAGCCTTGCTTAGTGACTGTTTGCAGCCACAATGGGGAGGAGAAACTAACTTGGCAATCTGTCCTTGCACTGATAACCTTTGTAGGCCTGTTAAACAAAGGAAAGAGGAAACAGGCTTGTGAGCCCAGCCTGTCAGTCTCAAGCCAAACTTCCAAAACTTAAAAAGGATTTATTGAGAGTTAACATGCTGGCACTGCCTGGGTGTAGCCAACTCTGAGACACATCATTCATTGTCACCTTTGACCCTGGTTTTTCCCTCCACCCCTCTGGGTGTATCCTAATTTATATTCTCCAATGGGACACATCCATAGCCAAGAGTCATCAATCATGCTCTCCAGTTAGATATTTGCCTGGCAGAAACTTCGGTCACCTAGTTACTATCTTTGAAGAAATATTTATGGAATGCACTTTCGGTTTTGCAGGCTGCTGCACTGCTCCCTTTCTGTTGGCAACTCTAAAAAAACCCAGAGAAATGTTTTATGAGTTGACACGGTCAATGTTTCACTCGGTGATTATTTTGCTTAATGACCTCAATGAATGATGGCTGTTAAACGAGGATGACGCGTGGAAGAAGAAAGCAAGCGGAGAGCCGTCCTTGCAAAAAATCAAAACCCAGAGGTGCAATGATAGAAAGCAGAGGTGCTCCTCATATTACGACTATACGTTGCGGCTGGAATTTTCACTGCTGATTTTATGACCTTTGGGGGGGGGAGGTTGCTAAGCAAATCTGCGGTTGTTAAGTGAATCATGCGGTTCCTTCCATTGATCTGGGTTCCTTCCATTGATTTTTGCTTGTTGGAAGCCAGCTGGGAAGGTCACAAACGAAGAATTACATGAACCCCATTTGCAAGGGTCATAAATCCGTAGCGGTTGCGATTTTTAATTGTGCTTGCATGTCCATGGGGATGCTGCAATGGTTGTAAGTGTGAGGACCACTTGCGAGTCACTTTTTTTTATGTCATTGTGACTTGGAACAGTTGCTAAACAAATGGTTGTAAGTTGACTACCTGGATTTGCAAGCACCTTCCAATGGGGAGGGGGTGGACTTTGGAGTGCTTCAACACATGCCCTACTTCTAAGAGGAGATCAATCAATCGGAATAAAGTTGGAAGGGATCTTGGAGATCTTCTAGTCTAGCTCAAACAGGAGAACAGAACAGAATATAGAATAGAATAGAATAGGTAATAGAATAGAAAAGAAAAGAATAGAATAGAATAAGGAATAGAATTAGAATAGAATAAGGAATAGGATAGAATAAGGAATAGAATAGAATAGAATAAGGAATAGAATAGAATAGAATAGAATAGAATAGAATAAGGAATAGGATAGAATAAGGAATAGAATAGAATAGAATAGAATAGAATAAGGAATAGGATAGAATAAGGAATAGAATAGAATAGAATAAGGAATAGAATAAGGAATAGAATAGAATAGAATAGAATAGAATAGAATAGAATAAGGAATACAATAGGAAAGAAATAGAACAGAATCTGGAAGAGACCTTAGAGGGCTTCTAGTCCAGCCCCCTGCTCAAGCAGGAGATACCAACTCAGATAGGTGTCTGTCTAGTCTCTTCTTAAAAACATCCAGTGATGGAGCGCCCTCAATTTCTGGAGGCAAGTAGTTCCACTGGTTGATTGTCCTCACTGTTAAGAAGTTTCTCCTTAATTCCAAGTGGCTTCTCTCCTTGATTTGTTTCCATCCATTTTTTCTTGTCCTGCCTTCAGGTGCCTATTTGGAGAATAGGTTGACTCCCTTTCCTTTGGGGCAGCCCCTCAAATCCTGGAAGACTGCCATCATGTCACCTCTAATCCTTCTTTTCATTAAGCTAGACATACCCATTTCCTGCAAACATTCTTCATGTGTTTTAGTCTCTTTGGAAAGGTGTCAGCCAACATTTATTCCCAGAGTTAAGTTCGGTGGGCCAAGTGGCACCGTCTGTGCCACTGGATTAACTATTGAAGAACTGTTGAAATTCTCCATGTTTTCAGGAAGTCCCGTTCCTTTTGGGATTATCTTTGGAGGCACAGATGTTAATGAAGACGTCAAAAATGAGGAGAAGGCCCAAATTATGGAGAAGGTGTTGGATGAAGCCAGGTAAAGAAATGTTCCTCTTACTCCTCCTCCTTATTATCCTATCATGAATCAATCCAAATCGATTTGGACCTTTATCCCAAAGTTGTTGGTGTTTTTTTTTTTCCAAAAGGCCACTGGATTTTCTTGGGGTTTTCATTGAAAGCATTTTGCTCCGCGAGTTTCTTCAGTTCTTCGATGAGAAGCGAAACCAAGAAAGTCCAGTTGCCTTTTTGGAAAAGCACCTTTGGGGTTAACCATGACTGGGATGATTGAAAATCTCCATAGTTTGGACCAGAGGTCTCCAAACTTGGCAACTTTAAGACTTGTGGACTTCAACTCCCAGAATTCCTCAGCCAGTAGGCTGAGGAATTCTGGGAGTTGAAGTCCACAAGTCTTAAAGTTGCCAAGTTGGAGACCCTGGTTTGGACCTTCCTTAGGCTGGAGCAGAGGATCTATAGAATAACACTGTCCAACTATTTAGTAAGACTGTATTACTATTATTCTTCTCATCCTTCCTATTACCTATGTCTTCCAACTTATAATTATAACCGTGTTGCTTGTATCTTTACAATTTATATTGTTTTATTTGTTCCCTGGTATGATTTGATTGCTTATTAGTAACCTATGACTATCGCTAAGTGTTGTATCTTGATGATTCTTGATGAATGTATTTTATTTTATTTATTCCCTCAACATTGTCCAACTATTTACAAAGTCTGCACTACTATTACTATTGATCTTCTCATCACTCCTTATCACCCTTCCCCTCCCACTTGTGACTGTATGACTGTAACTTTGTGGCTTGTATCCTAACGATTTTTATTGACTGTTTCCTAGTATGATTTGATTGCTTATTTGTACCCTATGACTATTATTAAGTGTTGTGCCTGATGATTCTTGACTCTTGACAAATGTATATTTTCTTTTATGTACACTGACAGCTTATGCACCAAAGACAAATTACTCGTGTGTTCAATCACACTTGGCCAATAAGGAATTCTATTCTATTCTATAAGTCAACCTTCTTCAAGGCTTCATCTTGGAAAGATCTCAACTATGGACACTTGGGTGGTGGAATCCTAAGATACAGAGCCTATTTTGTCAAAGGCTCCAGTTTGGGGAACCACTCTGGATGAAAAGAGAGGTTAAAGAGTCTAAAAAGAGTCCCTTTTGCTGTGAACAGAAAGATCTTAAATTGGATTGTGCTTTTGAGTCTATCAAAAAGTCCATCATGTAAACACCTCTTCAGATGAGGATGTAATTCAGAAAATACTAGACTGTGCAGAGATGGATAGATTGACAGTAAAAATAAAGGATGAAGAAGACACAGAATATTACTTAACATGGAACAGATTTTACGAGGGCTTAGAGATAAGAGGTAGAAATTAGGCAAAGAAAGATCATTGCTATGTATGAATTAAATACAAAGAGGGTTGATAATTATAAACATGATATAATTAACAGAAGTATAAATAAGCTAATACAAAGGGAAACTTAGTTAAAACTATGTTGTTACACTATTATTATTATTAGTAGTATTAGTATTAGTATTATCAGTATATATGTTGATACTTCTGTTTGTTTTTCCTTTGCTTTTTTGTAAATGATATGCCCTGACAATACATTCTATTCAAAATGTTTATGAATAAAAATAAAATATATACTAAAAAACAAGTCCACTGTGTTCATAAGTATTTTCTTCTCCATGTCTCTAGGTTTGCTGTGTCCTTCACCGAAGCCATGAAAGAAGCAGCTGCAATGCATTGGGTAGGTGAGGCTGGGGATGCATGAAGTTTTTATTTTGTCTCTTTCTCTTTTTTAAATTTTAATTTAATTTAATTTAATTCCCCTTGATGTTGAACCTTTTTGGCTTCGAGCTTGAAGTTCTTCTGCAAGGATTTTGCACACCTGGCTTATGTCATACCAATCCTCCTCCTCCACTTCCTGGACCTTCAGTGGTAAAAACACATTTGACATTCATGTGAAAAGACAGAAATTGATCAGCTTTGAAGCTACATCTTGTCCTCTTCTTGATCAAGGGAGGTACTAATACCACTCTATAAAGTCTCAGTAAGATCACACCTAGAATCCTGCATCCAGTTTTGGTCACCACGTTATAAAAAAGATGTTGAGACTCTAGAAAGAGTGCAGAGAAGAGCAACCAGGATGATTAGGGGACTGGAGACTAAAACATATGATGAATGGTTGCAGGAACTGGGCCTGGGTAGTCTAGGAAAGAGAAGGACCAGGGGAGACAGGAGAGCAGCCTTCCAATATTTGAGGGGCTGCCCCAGAGAGGAGGAAGTGGGCCAAGCTATTTTCTAAAGCACCTGAAGGCCAGATGAGGAATAACGGATGGAAAACTGATCAAGGAGAGATTCAACCTAGAAATAAGGAGGAATTTTCTGACAGTGAGAACAATCAACCGATGGAACAGAAGTTGCCTTCAGACGTTGTGGGAGCTTCATCACTGGAGGCTTTTAAGAAGAGACTGGACTGCCTTCTGTCAGAAATGGTGTAGGCAGGGTGTCCTGCTTGGGTAGGGGGGGAGATGTTGGACTAGATGACCTACAAGGTCCCTTCCAACTCTGTTAATCTGTTGATCATATCTTTAATGATGGGAATAATTGCCTTAGTCTGGCAAGATTCTGTCTGAAGGCGAGGAACATAAAGGAAACCACTCAGAAGAAGCTACGTGTTTCTTGGTTCTTGAATCCTGTCGTTTGTTCATAACATGAAGTCTCAAATGCCAGTTCTTTAGGTCCCTTCCAATTCTGTTCATCATCATCATCATCATCATCATCATCATCATTGTTAATTATAGGTATCTCTTCCTTTTCCTCTTTTTCTTTTTCTCCATCAGCACATGAACTTTAGAACTTTCTCCTCCTCCTCCTTCAGCCTTTCACCTTTCTCCTCTTGGCAAACCATGGTCCAATTCAACTTTCTGCAAACCTCATTTTATTCATTTCTGTGCTCGCATCTGTACACACACACACACACTCACTCAATGGTGTACCGCCCCTTGGCTCACACAAATCAGCATCCCATCCTTGCAGAATTCAGATGCAGCAATTGTCTGCAATTCCAAAGTACGCTTTTTAAAACCGGGTGGGGGCAAGAAGGCTGCTAACTTTGGGACTTACCTGTGCATTTGGCAAACCAAGGTTAAGAGCCATTGGGAATGGGATTTGCAACCTGAATGAAGCTAGAAACACTTGAGGCTGGGGGAGCTAATTTAGGCTTGTGTCTGGCTTGAAAGCGGTTATTTTGCATGCCTAACATAAAAAGACAGATTTGGTTCAGCATGCTGGAGACTTGGAGGAGAATGGCTTTTTGTGTAAATACAGTATTTGATAGCAATCACAGACAGGGCTTTAATTTGTTTTGATACCTTCAAAAAGAACTACTCTAGATAAGTGCCCTCTACTGCTATGATTCTCTGCCTCGAAAATAAATTAAGCCTCTTTTGTGGGCAACCGTCTTTTTCCCCCTCCAACTCTCTGAACCCGCGGCTTTCATTAACTATTCTTGTTTCTTTTTTCTTTCTTTTGATTTTTTTTTAACCACCGTAACGATGACAGTGGGGGTTTCTCAGTTGCCCAGGAAGACAAACAAGTCTAATAAAAGGTAGAAAAATAGTGCTGGAGAATGACTCTCTCTCTCTTCTTTCTCTCTCCTTTCTTTCTTCTTTCTCTCCTCTCTTCTCTTCTCTCTCTCTCCCATTCTCTTTCTCTCTCTCCTCTCCTCTTTCTCTCTCTCTCCTCTCTTGCTTCTCTTTCTCTCATTCTAATTCTCTCTCTCATTCTCTTTTTCTTTCTCTCCTCTCTCCTCTGTCTCTCTCTTTTCTCTCTCTCCTCTCTCATTCTCTCTCTTTAATTCTCTCTCATTCTCTATCTTTCTCTTTTTCTCCTCCTCTTTTCTCTCTCTCATTCTTTCTCTCTCTCTTTCTCTTTCTTTTTCTTTCTCTCTTTCTCCCCCCACTCTTTCTCTCTCTTGTCTGCCTGTCTCTCTCTCTCTCTCTCTCCTCTCTCTCTTAAAAATCTGCTTTGCTAAAATCCTGATAATTGTATCAAGTTACAGGAATTGATTGCCGCTTACCACAAATATTGATTGAAGCTGATTGAGGGCTGTCAGCTCTGATTAGCTTCTGATGTCACCCGACAAGCAGTTGTTTTTTTTAAAGGGGTAATTTTTACCAGATATCTAGGCAGCTTCATCTTCTTAGCTGTGTCTTTAGACTGCCCAGTTTTTAAAGCCAGCATTGAGATCTTTATTTATTCCTTCCTTTCCTTGAATATATTTCTGAATGGCCTGCATAGGGTCAAAGCCCAAAATGAAAAGAAAAACAGTTCTCAACTTGCAGCCATTCATTTTGTGACATTTTTCACACTTTAGGACCATTGGAGCATCTGATGGTCGTGTGCTACTTAGAATAGAATAGAGCTGGAAGGGACCTTGGAGGTCTTCTAGTCCAGCCCCCTGCTCAAGCAGGAGAATCTATACCATGTCAGACAAGCGGCTGTCCAGTCTCTTCTTAAAAACCACCAGTGATGGAGCAGCCACTATTTCTAGTGGCAAGCTGTTCCACTGATTCATTGTCCTCACTGTTAGGATGGTTCTCCTGAATTCCAGGTTGCTTCTCTCCTTGATCTGTTTCCATCCGTTGTTTCTTGCCTTCTGGTGCTTTAGAAAATAAGTTGACTCCCCTCTTCTTTGTGGCAGCCCCTCAAATACTGGAATACGACCATCATGATTGACATCAATATCATGATGGATTGTCCTCACTGTTAGGAAAATTCTCCTTAGTTCTAGGTTGCTTCTCTCCTTGATTAGTTTCCACCCATTGCTTCTGTCCCCAATGGAAATTTCTTTATGGGAATCAAATAGAATTAGAATTAGAATAGAATAGACAGCTTGGAGGTTTATTTATTTAGTTATTTAGAATGGAATGGAATGGAATGGAATGGAATGGAATGGAATGGAATGGAATGGAATAGAATAGAATAGAATAGAATAGAGAATGGAATAGAGAATGGAATGGAATGGAATGGAATGGAATAGAATAGAATAGAATAGAATAGAATAGAATAGAATAGAATAGAGAATGGAATGGAATGGAATGGAATGGAATGGAATGGAATAGAATAGAATAGAATAGAATAGAATAGAATATAGAGTAGAGTAGAGTAGAGTAGAGTAGAGTAGAGTAGAATAGAATAGAATAGAGATTAGATTAGATTACATTAGAGTAGAGTGGAATAGAATAGAATAGAATAGAATAGGAGATTAGAGTAGAGTAGAATAAAATAAAATAGAATAGAATAGGAGATTAGAGATGTAGAATAGAGTAGAGTAGACTAGATAGAGTAGACTAGAGTAGAGTAGACTAGAATAGAGTAGAGTAGAATAGAATAGAATAGAATAGAATAGAATAGAATAGAATATAGAATAGAATAGAATAGAATAGAATAGAATAGAATAGAATATAGAACAGAATAGAATATATTTTATATTCTATAGAATAGAATATAGAATAGAATAGAATAGAATAGAATACAGAACAGAATAGAATAGAATAGAATAGAATTCTTAATTGGCCAAGTGTGATTGGACACACAAGGAATTTGTCTTGGTGTAAATACTCTCAGTATACATAAAGAAAAGGTACATTCATCAAGAGTCAAGAATCATAACGTACAACACTTAATGATAGTCATAGGGTACAATCAACAATCAAATCATACTAGGAAACAGTCAAGTGGGAGGGTGGGTGATAAGGAGTGGTGAGAAGATTAACAGTAATAGTAGTGTACACTTTGTAAATAGTTGAACAGTGTTGAGGGAATTATTTGTTTAGCAGAGTGATGGCTTTCGGGGAAAAACTCTCCTTGTGTCTAGTTGTTCTGGTGTGCAGAGCCCTATAGTGTCGTTTTGAGGGAAGGAGTTGAAACAGTTTATGTCCGGGATATGAGGGGTCTGTAGGTATTTTCACAGCCCTGTTTTTGACTCATGCAAGATACAGGTCCTCAACTGAAGGCAGGTGGGTAGTAATTATTTTTTCTGCAGTCCTATTTATCCTCTTATCTAATAATTAAATAATTTAAATAATTAAATAATAAATAATTATCTATTTATTTGTCAAGCAAGTATTAGATAACAGGTATAAGTATAAACATGGTTATGAATACATGAAATGGATACAAATAAAAAAAAGAAAAAATAGGACAGGGACGGTAGGCACGTTGGTGCGCTTATGCACGCCCCCTGCAGACCTCTTAGGAAAGGGGTGAGGTCAATAGTAGACAGTCTAAGGTTAAAGTTTTTGGGGTTTGGGGAAGAAACCACAGAGTCAGGTAGAGTATTCCAGACATTGACCACTCGGTTGCTGAAGTCATATTTCCTGCAATCAAGTTTGGTGCGGTTGAGTTTGTATCTATTGTGTGCTTCTAATCCAACCCCCTGTTTAGGCAGGAAACCTACACCATTTCAGACAAGTGGTTATCTAATCTCTTCTTAAAAACTTCCAGTGTTGGAGCATTTACAACTTCTGGAGGCAAGTTGTTCCACTGATTAATTGTTCTAACTGTCAGGAAATTTATCCTGAGTTCTAATTTGCTTCTCTCCTTGATTAGTTCCCACCCATTGTTTGTTGTCCTGCCTTCAGGTGTTTTGGAGAATAGCTTGACTCCCTCTTCTTTGTGGTAGCCCCTCAAACAGGAGTGGGATACGACAGGGTTAACTACCGGTTTGGGATTTACGAGGTTCGGTGATTTATGATGTGGTTCCCTGCTGCAGAGGAGCAGCCTTTGAAACAGCCCTCTTTTCCTGCTTTTTTTAACTGAAGCTGTGCTTCGTTTGGCAGCTGAAGTTGAAAAATTAGGAAATAAAGATCAGGTAAGAGCCCAGGTGGGTGGGTGGGCAAAAACATCAGACCTAGAACCAGTTTTATGTCTGCTGCTCTTCAGAGCTACCGGTTCTACAGAGGTGGACAAAACCGGTAGAAACCCACCCCTGCCCTCAAACATTGGGACACTGCTATCATGTCCCCCTAATTCTTCTCTTCTCTAGACTAGCCAGACCCAAATCCTGCAGCCGTTCTTCATATGGTTTAGTCTCCAGGCCTTTGATCATCTTAGTTGCTCTTCTCTGCACTTTTCCCCCAAGTCTACTTGTGTCTAATTATTTTCCACCTGCCGAAATGGAGGGACTTTATATAGATGATACAGACCTTCCTTTTTAAGAGGAGTGACTGGGGGGTCAAGGATGAATTGAGGGCAGCAACCAGGATGTTCCTTGCAGAGTCAAGAATCTCATTTATTTATTTTTGTTTACCTCTCTTTGCATACATTTTGAAGAGCAAATCTCTGAAATTTGAACTGTTTTGCAAAAGATTGCCTTGCCCCTTTGATTACAGTGATTAACCTGCTTTTCCCCTGTGTTTTTTGGATTTGTTTTTGTTTTTATTATTAATTTGCAAAGCCTCAAATCAGGAACAACATCTGTGTCCAAGCTCAAGGTAAGTATTTTCCAAAATCCTCTTTTTGCCCCTGGCAAACTAGTTCCTATTTCTGTCTTTCTTCCAAATGAGAACCAACCACCTGCTGTCCCTTGAAGCCTCTTATGGTTTGTTTGGGTTTTGGTTTTTTTTTTTTTTGCATAAAAACAAGAAGAAAATGAACTTGCGATCTCTGGTTTTGAGGATTAGGTAAGACAGATCAGAGAAAGAAGAGCAATACGATGTAATTTTGGAGAGAGGTTAAAATATATTTGTACTTTTAACAGCTGTGAAGAATATTAGAAGCCACTTTCTTTTTTCCATCCCTCCCTCCCTCCTTTCTTCCATCCACTGATTCACTTTCTTTTTTCCTATTCCTTCCTCTTCTTTCTTTTTGCTTCTTTCCATCCTCCCTCCTTCCATCCCTCCATTCCTTCCCCTTTCTTTCTTTCTTTCTTTCTTTCTTTCTTTCTTTCTTTCTTTCTTTCTTTCTTTCTTTCTTTCTTTCTTTCTTTCTTTCTTTCTCCTTCCTTCCTTCCTTCCTTCCTTCCTTCCTTCCTTCCTTCCTTCCTTCCTTCCTTCCTTCCTTCCTTCCTTTCCTGCTTTTTTTTTGCTTGTACTTTTTGGCTTTTTCTTTGAGTTCTTTCATTTTCTTTTCTCTCTCTTATATTACTTTGTCTTGGTTCTTATTCTCTTGTTTAAAGGTTTGGCACACACATTTGATTTGTTTTTCTTTAGTCTCCCCCCCCTTACTTTCTATTAGTTTGTCTTCATATTTATCTTCTTGTTTAAATGTTTCAATTAAAAAAAAAAGACCAAATGAAAACATCCTCCTGAGAAGCTTGCCCTGGCTTGCTTTTGGAAAGGAAATTGAATGCATGACCCATCTCATTTCTAGGGATCGTGAGCCTTCCAAACAGGCGGCATAACTGGGCTGGATTTCTGCAGAGGGCAGGTAAAAATGCATACAAGCATAAAATGTCCCATAATTTCTAGTAAAAGGCTTTCTGAGAACAAATGTCTTTCTTTTTGGAGAACTGGGAAAGGGAGGGAGAAGGAGAGGGAGCAGGAGAGGGAGAAAGGGGAAAGGAATGGAAAGGAGGGAAGGGAAGAGAAGGAAAGGGAAGGAAAAGGGAAGGGAAAGAAAAGAGGATGGGATGAGAGGGAAGGGAAGAAAAGGGAAAGGTGGAAAGGGGAGGGAAGGAAGAGGGGAGGTGCTAAATGGATGGGAAAAGGAAAGGAAAAGAAATAAATGAGGAAGGAGAAGAAAGGAGTAGGAAAGGAAAGAGAAGAAAAAATGCCCAGGAAACCATAATGGTAATTGTGGGAGCTTCATCCCTGGAGGTTTTCAAGAAGAGACTGGACTGCCATTGGTCAGAAATGGTGTAGGGTCTCCTGCTTGGGCGGAGGTGTGTGTGTGGACTAGATGACCTATAGGTTCCTTTCCAACTCTGTTAATCGGTAATCAAGAGAAATCCGATAAAAGGTCTCCAACATCACTACAACATGATCTGTCAATCAGCTGCGGCTCCCGGCCTCCCCTGCCAGGCTGATGGAAATTGTCGTCACGGATTCTACCACCCTGTCGCCTTGGGAAGACGCAAAACACTTCAAATCGATCCCCCTCAGTTCACCTATCCCTGCTGTCCTCGACTTACAACAGTTCGTCTAGTGACCGTTCTTCACACTTACGACCATTGCAGGCCTCCCTCCTCCCCCCATGATCCAGGGTGGGATTCTACCGGTTTGGACTGGTTTTATAGAACCGGTTGTTATGATTCTATGCAGTTCAGAGAACCGGCCAATCGCGCCCCTGGATGGCCCCACCCCTCTCCGCCAGCCCCTCCTCTCCTTGCCCAGTCAGTCCTTATCGCGCATGCGCCACATTGAGGTGCATGCCCGACATCGCTGACTGTGTTCCCCCTGCCCAGTCACTCCTTAAAGTATTTCTTTTTTTCCCCTCCGTCCCGACGATCAGCTGTTCCGATGACCAGCTGTGCCAGGATCCCCTGAGGCCCAGGAGGCAAAAGGGGCTGCCAAAAAAGAAGCCATGCCCACCCAGCCACATGACCACGCCCACCTAACCACGCCCACAGAACCAGTTGTTAAAAGAATTTGAATCCCAACCCCCGACGTGATCGAAATACCGACGGGACTCCTAGTTATGATGATTGGCAGCGTCCCGGGGTTCGCGAGATTCCCTTTTTGTGACCTTCTGACAGGCAAAGTCGAGTGTGTGTGTGTGTGTGTGAGAGAGAGAGAGAGAGAGAGAGAGATTCACTTAACGACTGGGTTAGCAACTTCAGCTCTGCAGGGATTCGCTTAACAACGGTGGCAAGACAGATCATAAAATGGGGCAAATGTCATTTAACAGACGTCTCCCTTTAGCAGCAGAAATGTTGGGCCTCCATGGCGGTCGTAAGTCAAGGAGCGCCTGTATTTGCCGAGAATACTTTCAAGAGACAGGAAGGGGTGGGGGGGGGACCAGAGCAGCTTTAAAATACTCACAGGTTGCGTTGTGTTGCTGTGCGTTTGTGAAGGACGACAAAGTAAAAAAGAATAAGAAAAGGTCATCCCGCTGCAAAGAATTCCTCATTGTTGTTTTTTAAATGCAGCTTTTCGCTGCTGTGAATACAGTGAAC
This sequence comes from Notechis scutatus, assembly GCF_049901735.1. Taxonomy (NCBI): domain Eukaryota; kingdom Metazoa; phylum Chordata; class Lepidosauria; order Squamata; family Elapidae; genus Notechis; species Notechis scutatus. Next base: position 10,492,717 of record NC_142021.1, on the reverse strand, counting down.
AAGTTACCTCTATAGAAGAAGAAGAAGAAGAAAAAGAGGGTTAAAATTGGAAGAAGAACATAGGTTAAAATTGGAAATGGTTTAGACCTCCGTGGAATATTAAAATTGCATTAAGGGTAATTTTGGCTTCTTTACTATCGAGCAGAAATGGCTCCGTGCTTTATGGAGCACTAAGGACATTTTGATTATGAATCTCGTTTTGTTTTGTTTTGTTCTCCCCCAACCCTTCTTTTCTTTTCAGCTCCTTTTTGGTAATTGAGCTATTTGGACTGGGGTTTTTTTCTTCCTTTTTTTCCCCTTTTCACGTTTTCTATCGCTCGTCTTCTGACGTCTGCTGCTTTCTAGCGTCGCCTGGTTCCCACTGACGCTTAATGAGGCAGCTGCAAATTCTTCAGAAAAACGGAACCGTTTATATATATCAAATCTCTTTCTCTCCTCTCTCTCTTCCTCTCCTCTTTCTCTTTCTCTCCTCTCCCTCTCCCTCTCTCCTTTCTCTCTCTCCTTCTCCTCTCTCTCTCTCTCTCTCTCTCTCTCTCTCTCTCTCTCTCTCTCTCGTCTCTCCTTTCTCTCTCCTCTGTCCTATTTCTCTTTTTCCTTTCTCCTTTCTCTTCTCTCCTCTCTCCCTCTCTCTCCCTCTCTCCTTTATTTTTCTTTCTCTCTCCCCCCTTTCTTTCTCCTCTCTCCTTCTGTTTCTTCCTCTCTCTCTCCTCTCTCCCTCTCTCGCCGCCTCCTTTTTCCCACCCTCTCTCCTTTATTTTTCTTTCTCTCGCCCTCTTTTTCTTTCTCTCCTCTTTCTCCTTCTCTCCTCTTTCTCTCTCCTCTCTCCCTCTCTCTCTCTCCTCTTTCTCTTTCTCTCTCTCTCTCTCTCCGGATTGGGTTTTAATAAAAGCAATATTACAAACCTGGACTCTGCCCTGCCCCCAGTGATATTTAGGACAGATAAACAGATGGCATTGGCATTGGTTTTAGGTTACTGATCAGCCCCCTTGTTTTATGCCAATCTTGAAAGGGGTTGCAGAGGTGTTTTTTTTTTTTTTTAAATGAAGTGGTGGACAGGGGAAACTACGACGGAAGCTTTTCCATTTTTCCTTTTTTTTTTCTTGTTTAAAAGGTCACTGCAGGGAGAGAGAGAGAGAAAGAGAAGGAGAAAGAGAGAGAGAGCATGAAAACCGGCAGGGTGGTCGTATCTTTTCCAGTTCAGTTCTTTTTGCAAAAATTAAAAAATATCCCCTGAATTACTTGTACTCTGGATGGAGACATCCATAAAGCTGCTGGAACTTGCCAGCCTCAGTTTGGTAACCTTCAGGTGTTCTATAGTCCTCAAATTACAACTGTATTAAGCCTGGCTGCTATGGTTGTAAATTGTTAACAAGTCGTAATGCATGATCGACAATGATTTGAAGACCTTTTTTTGTTCGTGGTGGTCATTAAGTGAATGCAACGGTTATAAAGCAAATGTGCCTATCAGTGTCACAGTGGTGGGATTCAAATTTTTTTTACTACCGGTTCTGTGGACGTGGTTTGGTGGGAGTGGTTTGGCGGGCGTGGCAGGGGAAGGATACTGCAAAATCCCCATTCCCTCCCCACCCCACTAACCTGCTTTCCAGCTCCATTCTCCTGTGCAGGGCAACCAAAGAAGACCCAGCTGTTTAGCTGGGACTCAATGGGAGGCAGAGAAGAGATGGGGTTGACGGGGCCAGTCAGAGGTGCTATTGACCAGTTCTCTGAACTACTCAAAATTCCCACTACCGGTTCTCCAGAACCGGTCAGAATCAGCTGAATACCACCTCTGGTCTCCGTCATTAAGCGAACACAGTGGTTGAAAGTGCGAAGCCATTGATGAGTATGGGAGCGGTAAACTGGAAGTAATTGAAAAGTTTTGGCAAAACCGTTCGGCAAATTTCAGTCACGTGACCGTGGGAAATCTCCAGATCGACATAAGTGTGGTTGTATGGAGCACCTGAAGTGCGGTCACATGACTATGGGGAGGAGGGAAGGGAGGAGGGACTGCTGGAACTTCAGATCTGGTTTTATAAACCCCCTTTTTCCAGGTGGATCATAACTCCAAATGGTCGCTGAGTGAACCAGTTGTAAATCGAGGACTCCCTGTACAGCAGAAATTCTGGTGACAGGTTAGACTTTGAGGCAGGTTCAATTGGTTAATCTGAGCTGGTCCTTCTGCCCTTGCTGATGCCACCATGCTTCTGTAGGAAAGAGACTAAAAAAAAAAATCCCATTCCTGCATTTAGCTGTTAAAACTCAATGTCAACTCATAAAATATTTCTCTGGTCTTTTAAGAGTTGGCAACAGAAATGGGGAGAAGGGGGCAGCAGTGCAGCAGCTTACCAAATCGAAACTGCATTCCACAAATGTTTGCAAAGATAGTAACTAGGTGACCAAAGTTTCTGCCGAGCAAAATTCTAACTGGAGAGCCTGATTGATGACTCTGGGCTATGGATGTGTCCCATTGGAGAATGTGAATTATGATACATCCAGAGGGGTGGGGAAAAACCAGGGTCAAGGGTGACAATGAATAACGTTGTCTCAGAGTCAGCTACACCCAGGCAGCACCAGTATGTTTACTCCTAATAAATCTTCTTTAAAATTTGAAAATCCGGGTAGAGACTCACGATTGAAATGGGGGTAACGGCCGGAATCCCAACACCCATTTCTGTTCTTCTCATTCCAATCTTGAAGAGGCATCAACCTCCTCCTAGCTTTTTAAAACACTTTTGCTTCCTCTGTAAAGGTGGCAAAATTTCTTGGCTTCTGTGCCTCGTTGAATCTCTTTGAAAAAGCACTTTTGGGACAACCATGACCTGGATGACTGAAAATCTCCATAGACTAAGAAAGGTTTTTTTTCCTTGAAAAAGTTCTGCTTCTCATCCAAAAGCTCCCCCCAGTTTTCCAAGGTGTGAAATGTTTTCAAGGAATAAAGCCAGAAAATCCAGTTGCCTCTTGAAAAAGCCCCTTTGAGACAACCATGACCTGGAGGTCCATAGCCTTTTTTCCAAGATGGACCAGTTCTCCAGGATATGAATGGTCTAGGGGCTCCTGCCCTGGGTTGGACTAGAAGACCTCCAACGTCGTCTTCTTCCAGCCCTAGGATTCTAGCCAAAGATGGTTTTGAAAAGCAATGGAAAGAGAGAGGGAACATAAAAAAGCGAATTTCAGTTGATTAATAGCACTTAGCAATAGCACTTAGCCTTATATATATTGCTTCACAGTGCTTTTACAGCCCTCTCTAAGTGGCTTACAGAGTCAGCCTCTTGCCCCCAACAATCTTAGTCCTCATTTTACCCACCTCGGAAGGATGGAAGGCTGAGTCAATCTTGAGCTGGTGAGAATCGAACTCTTGGCAGTGGACAGAATTAGTCTGCAATACTGCATTCTAACCACTGCGCCAACATGGATGGATGGATGGATGGATGGATGGATGGATGGAAGGAAGGAAGGAAGGAAGGAAGGAAGGAAGGAAGGAAGGAAGGAAGGAAGGAAGGAAGGAAGGAAGGAAGGAAGGAGAGAGAAAAGGAAGAGCAATAGCACTTAGACGTATATACTGCTTCACAGTACTTTGCAGCCCTCTCTAAGCAGTTTATAGAGTCAGTCTCTTTTCCTCAGCGTGGATCCTCATTTTACCGACTTCAGAAGGATGGAAGACTGAGTCAACCTTGAGCCTATTAAAATTGAACTGCTGGCAGCCGGCAGAATTAGCCTGCAATGCTGCATTCTAACCATCGAGCCACCGCGGCTCCTAATAAGAGGGAAGGGTGTTGGGTTGGAATCCACAACTTGCAAATTCCCAGGTGGTTGGAGTGTTGATTTGACGGGTTCTTGGCCTTCTTCATTTTCCAAGAGCTTCTAATCCTTTGAAATTTAAATTTTTTTTATTCATCCTTTCTCTACAGGGATTGCACAGAACGACCAGTCTCTATACATCTTCCTGTTGATCTGTGGAGTAAGGAAAGTCAAAGATCCACTTTATCTACTGGATGTTTTTTCAGGTCAACATTTTCCCATCCAACTTCTTAATAATACATTTGGCATGGATGACACCCCATCGCCCAAAATGCCCATCTTTTTGGATGACTGGGAGGCATAATTTGAGGAGGCAGGGAGGCCTGGAACGTGATGGATACGGCTGTTGTGTCCATCTGAGCAGAGTTTCAGTTTTCTAACTTCTAAATTTTTCTAATTTGTGTGTGTGTGTGTTTGTGTGTGTGTGTTTGTTGGGGAGGTGAATTTACCTTTTTTACAGCCCCACTTGGTGCTATGGAACTTGGTGCTAAGAGCCTCTCAGAGTTGCTGTATCAGTGAACCGGGCAGCAAAATAAAATTTAATCGATTGATTTTTAAAAAATAAATTGAGCCACTTTTCTTTGAGGACTGAGAATACACAGGATTCTTGGTTAATGAATGATTTTATATAAGACAGAGTGAACATTTGGCCATTGTGTTGAAGGGACAGCTCAAGGAGATGACGGGGCACCAACCATCATCATTGGCCTAACTCTTTAATGGATCACATTCAATTAAAATTAATATCATTGGTTGTATGGTCCATTTGCTCGCCAGACAAATCTGAATTCTCCAGATTCATTCTTTCGTTTATTAGTTCCTCAAGCTGTCCATCTTAAGCAAGTGACTCTGGACACCAAACACTTAAGACACCCAACAGGGCTCTTCATACTTAGATTGATCTTATGTTGGTGTAGCAAATGGTTTACCAATCAAAGTAGGTATAACTCTTAACTGGTTGGTCATGGGAGATTTAGTTGAGGAATTCCTCGAATTTGGGGTGCTGGGGGAAGCTAAGAGATAACCGGCAGCTGGTTGAAATGTTCAAAAAAATGTTTCTTCTTGGGAACATAATCGTTCACCATTTGGGTCCAATGTTTCTGTAGGCATCTCCTCATCTCGGCTGGACTAAAATAACAACTTGCAACTGCTTCACCCGGCACCATCAAGCCACACACACACACCCAGTTATTGTTTAGTCCGCGTTATTCATGCTTTAATCTTACATTAATTTTAGTCTAACTCAGTGGCGGGATTCAAAAATTTTTTGCTAGTGGTTCTGTGGGCATGGCTTGGTGGGCGTGGCTTGGTGGAAGTGGCAGGGGAAGGATATACTGCAAAATCCCCCTTCCCTCCCCACCCCACTAAACTGCTTTCCAGTTCCATTCTCCTGTGCGGGGCAACCCAAGAAGAGCCAGCCGATCAGCTGGGACTCAATGGGAGGCAGAGAAGAGATGGGGGAGGGGCCTGTCAGAGGGGATATTAGCCAGTTCTCCAAACTACTCAAAATTTCTGCTACCAGTTCTCCGGAACTGGTCAGAACTGGCTGAATACCAGCTCTGGTCTAACTAGCGTTCTCTCCTGTTCATTTGACAGAGTGGCATCGGGAAGACCCCAGGGTGCACCTGATCATTGTTGGACCTGCTGTAAGTTGTCTCCATGACCCATCACTGCTATGATGAGCTCCATCCTCCATGCTGTCCTTTCCTTCTCTTTCCTTCTCCATCTTTCCCAGCATTCAGCTTTTTCCAGAGAGCCAATCCTTTGCATAACATTTATATTTATATTTATTTAGTCGTATCCCACTTTTATTATTTTTACAAATTTCTCAAGGCAGCAAACATATCCAGCACAAGTTCCTCCTCTTATTTTCCCAACAACAACCCTGTGATATGGGGTGGCTACACTAAGAGAGACTGGCCCAAGGCCGGCCAGTTGGCTTTCATGCCTAAGGCGGGACTAGAACTCACCATCTCCTGGTGATTGGCCCAAAGTCACTCGATCAGCTTTTGTGCCTAAGGCGGGACTAGGACTCACCATCTCCTGGTGATTGGCCCAAAGTCACTCAATCAGCTTTTGTGCCTAAGGCGGGACTAGGACTCACCATCTCCTGGTGATTGGCCCAAAGTCACTCAATCAGCTTTTGTGCCTAAGGCGGGACTAGAACTCACCATCTCCTGGTGATTGGCCCAGAGTCACCCAACTGACTTTCATGCCTAAGACGTTTTGAGTTGAGAGTTTTGCAGCGATAATTCAGCGCCAGAAAAATAAACACAGATGGCTGATGCTTCATTTAACATCTTTATAAACCTAAGTAGATTTTACAAACTAGTTGTAGATTTCTCCAACATGGAACAAACTCAAACAGAAACATGTTGCAAGTTCAGAGCAGAGCTCCAGTCTTCAGCAAGCAAGCAAGTTAGTTTCATCCTCAATAGATCAGCAGGCAAGCAAGTGGAGATAAGCAGTTTCATCTCAATAGACAGACTCAGAGCTCAACATAGCTGCAGAGTTGCATATGGAACCATGCCTGGGCTAATTCTAGTTTCAGTTTCCAAACAGTCCTCATTGGCTGACTTAGTTGCTATGCCTATTCGTTGGCTGACCTTGTTACCAAGCTCTATTCCAGTTCATGAATATACTGACAAGACGGGACTAGAACTCCCAGTCTCTTGGTTTCTAGCCCAGCATCTTAACAGCTAGACCAGACTGGTTCTCTAAGATGCCCCAAGTAGGATATAATTCCTCTTTTATTACGTTGTTTTGATAAAACTCCTTTCATGTCAACGTCGAACCCCTTTTCTTACCTCTTTCCGTTTGGCGACAGCGCGTATTTTCCGCCTATTAATTTCTTCCTTTCCACTCCGGTTCACTGCAAGATTTGAAAGCGAACTGGTGTGGAAGAGAAGATGGTGGAAAGGTACATAATCTAAACATGTATTTTATTTTTATTTTATTTTTTTCCCCCTTTTTCTGGCTTCCGATGCCTCCCTGCTTAGTTGAGACTTCAGGCAAGTCCGCTTGTCAAATTTTATTTGCGTCAAGATTCCTCCCAAATGAGTTGTTGAAAGTGCCAGAGGGAGCTGCCGGGATGTTACACATCCGAAAAAAAACTCAAATTCTCTCTCTTTGGGAGCATAGCTCTGCTCGTCAGGGGCAGGTGGGAAGGAGGAGAAAGTTTTTATCGGGGGAGGGAGAAAAATGAATAAAAGAGCAAAGTTTTAGTCCTCAAATTAGAGCATTAGACTAATTCCTCTGATGTGAATGTTGGCATGGTAGATATTTGCTTTTTGTTTTTTTTTAATGCTTCGTTTGGCATCCTACCCTGAGCAAATGACTTCTTCCAACTCCAGTTATTTTATTTTCACAATCTGGAGCTTGTTTTCCTGGTGTGCAATCAATTAGTGTGTTCCCGTCTTTTCTCTCTCTCTGTTTCTGCTGTAGGCTGATCCAACCTTCGCAAAAGAAGTCGAGGAGAAGGTGAACAAGTAGGTTGCTCTAATATGATAAGGAGGTGATTATTTTTTTCCTCTCCCGAAGGAAACCTCTGTTTATTTTCCTGAATTTCCTACACCCACCTACTCTAATCTACTCTCCTCCAGAGGTTTGGAAGCACAACCTTGAGGGCCTCAGGAATCTTCATGCTATGAGCCTTCCTTCCTTCCTTCCTTCCTTCCTTCCTTCCTTCCTTCCTTCCTTCCTTCCTTCCTTCCTTCCTTCCTTCCTTCCTTCCTTCCTTTTCCTCCCTCCCTCCCTCTCTCTCTCCCTCCCTCCCTCCCTCTCCTCTCCTTCATTTCCGTCTCCCTTTCTTTCCCCTTCCTCTCTTCTCCTCTCCCCCTCCTTCCATCCCACCCTCCTCTCCCTTCCTTCCATCCCACCTTCCTCCCTCCCATCTTCCCATTTTCCTTCCTTTTTCCAACCCATCTCCTTTCTTCCTCCCTCCCTCTCCTCCCTCTCCCTTTCTTTCTCCCTCTCCTCTCTTCCCTCCCTACCTCTCTTCCCCTCCCATTTTCCTTCCTTCCTTTTTTCCAACCCATCTCTCCTTCCTCCCTCCCTCTCCTTCCTTTCCCTCTCCCTTCTTTTTCCCTTCTCTCCTCTCCCCTTCCTTCCCTCCCACCCTCCTCCCTGCCTCTCTCCCTCCCACATTCCCATTTTCCTTCCTTTTTTCCAACCCATCTCTCCTTCCTCTCCCTTTCTTTCTCCCTCTCCTCTCTTCCCTTCCTCCCTCCCTCTCATCTCCTTCCTTCTCTTCCTCCCTCCCTCCCATCTTTCTCCTTCCCTCCTTCACCACCCATCTCCCTATCCAAAACAATTCTGGGCGGCTTACTATGGTTTCAGTTGCCACTGAAATTTTGAGCAACCCAAAAACACTTTGGCTGCCCAGGTTCTTGGAGTTTGAGAGAGTGGTTGTCAGGTTTCCAAGTGATGAAATCCATTTAAAAAGAAAAGAACAAAGTCCATCTTCCAAAACAATTTCTTTCATTTAGGAAAGCATCAAAGTGGCAAAGTATGTGGTGTAATTTCGGGTTGTGTCAGAGAGAAAGAAAGAAAAGGAATATATAATAAGGCTAAATAAAATGTCTATGTATATGTCAATTTCGGGCTTGATAGTGGCCTTGTGGTGTCATGTGCATCAGGTATGATCAACCTTTCCGGCTCTGAAGAAATCACACCTGAAGGGGAAACACGCCTTCTGCCCAAGAAGTCCCATCGTGGGATGCCATGCTTGCTAGCCTACTCATTGGGGTTACGAAGAAGACAGAGTCGGAAAGAACAGCCTTTTAACCTCTTGCAGAGTCGGGCAGAGAAAGGAAGCGTGATTAAAATGTAACATTCCTCCTGTCTCCAGGAATTGAGAATTGCAACATATCTTCTAGAACAGTGGTTGCCAACCAGTGGGCTGGGGACCACTGGTGGTCTGTGAGAAAATTTGGGTGCTCCACAGAGAAATGTCACCCCCAAAGCAATTAATCCAGGGGGTGCGGGAACACATGGCTTCCATCGCTTGTATTGCAAACAACACGAGGTAGTGAGGGGAGGGAGGAAAGGGTGGAGGGGGGGGAACTTGCCTCACGCGCCCCACACGCCTGGCGTGGCCACCGGGCTGCTTCTTTCTGCTTCTTTTTACTTCTGCTTTTGGCTGCATGCAAGGAAAGCAGCAAAAGTCTTTCTTTCTCTCACCCAATTCTGCCAGAAATGAGTCTTGGGACCCTGCAAGGCCTCCTCCTCCAAGAGGCTGGCAAAGACTCGTTTCTGGCAGAGTTTGGAGGCGAGAAAGAAAGACTTCTGCTGCTTCTGCTGCTTCCCTTGCATGAAGCCAAAAGTCTCTCTCTCTCCCCCTGAGAACGGAGCTAAAAAGCAGGTTAGGAATGTGGCTGCCTTGGAGGGTATTGGGGTGTGTGAGGGACGTGTGTGTGTGTGTGTGAGAGAGAGAGAGAGTGTGAGAAAGAGAGAGAGAGAGAAAGAGAGAGAGAGATCACTGCTAGCCCTCTGAGGTTAGATCCGATTTCTCTCTCTCCCACCCTCAGCAAGCCACTGTCAGTCAAAATTCATATTAATTGTCCACTGGATTTAAAATTATGAGCTTGGTGGTCCCTGGGGTCCAAAAGGTTGGCAACCCCTGTTCTGGAAGATGGCAGGCTAGGTGAGACTGCCTTGGCACGAGACCAGTTGCTCTTTACATCTCCTGTTCTTAGTTTCCCCCCGAGAAATCAATCACACCCTGGCGTAGCTTTCTCTGGTTGAAATAGGTTGACTCTGTGCTTTCAGCACTTGACATTTGGTGAGGGTCCTTGTGGCCCAGCCTCAGGAGGAATGGTCTAAATTCCATGTCATGCTTCAGAACACGCCTGCTAGAATCTCTCCAGGAGACAGCTTACCAAAAGGACAAAATATATATATATATATATATGGGTGGATAAATAATTAAAATAAATGCAATCACAGTTGACCTGTTCTAAGGACAAACATCTAAGAAATGAAGAACTGCAGGACTCGGTTAAAAGAAAGAAAGAAAGTGAGCAGCTTAGGGAAAATTTATGGTGGACGTTCCATAAATCACAGATTTTAAAAAAAATGAACACAAAAATCATGGGAGAATTGACAAATCCCCCTCCCCCAAAAATCCCCCAAGATGCTGATCATCTATGGAGATTCTCAGCCACCCAGGTCATGGTTGTCCGAAAGGTGCCTTTTTTTCAAGAGGCAACCGGACTTTGTGGTTTTTCTTTGAAGACGTTTTGCTTCTCATCGGAGAAGCTTCTTCAGCTCTGACTGGATGGTGGGGAATGGAAGGATTTATACTCCTTGCAGAAAAGCTGGTCATTTGCATCCTTTTAGAGGATCGTTGAGGCCACTTGGAAGTTTATCTCTGTCGGAGGGATCTGACATCATCTACCACCTGTCTACAACACAGTCCTTTCAGCCATCCCAAGAAGGCTCCACACCCATTTGCACTACTCAGGTGACCCTGAGGACACAGACAAACCTCCAAGTGGCCTCAGTGGCCCTCTAAAAGGATGCAAATGACCAGCTTTTCTGCAAGGAGTGTAAATCCTTCCATTTCCCCACCATCCAGTCAGAGCTGAAGAAGCTTTTTGGATGAGAAGAGAAACATCTTCAAAGACACAGTTGCCTCTTGAAAAAGCCCCTTTGGGATAAGGTGCTGATCATTGATTCCTGTTCGCTGAACTCTCTGCAAGAAATGATCCTTGGTAGGGACTTGTTACAGGTAATCTGGAATATCATCCCTCAATCTTATGGAATTCCATCTCTCTCCTAGTTATCATGGTCAACGGGCAGAGATGGTGGGAGTTACAGGTAGTCCTTAAGTTAAGGCCATTCCTTTCATGACTGTTTGAAGCCATGATGGTGCTGAAAACAGTTGTGACTGGTTTTTGCAATGAGGATCATGGCAGAATTTCCTGTGATCAGGTGATTAAAACTTGGAGGCTTGGCTACTGGCATGTACGTATGACTGTTGCAATCATGTCATCTCCACTTGCAATCTTCCCACGAGCAAAGCGAATGGGCAAAGCTGGATTTGCTGAAGGACGGCATGATTCTCTTGATGCCGTCGGGGGAAAAAAAGGGTCATCAATTCAAGCACGACTCATTTAACAACCTCGTGCCTAGCAAAGAAATCTCTGGTCCTGATTGTGCCGTCGTGTCCCTGTCGTAACCTGAATCTGTGGGGATAGACGAGCTGGCACTGGAGCTGACAGAGATGGAGGGGGTGGCTTCGTTGGCTTCGGAGGAAAATGCGGACGAGCAAGCCCAGTCAGGCCAGGGCCTTTCAGGATTGGGTCGGCTTATAGGCAGGGAGGAACAGGGGCAGGATGACGAGAGGTTAAACAGGGAACGTAAGAGACAGAGCTCAGGCGATGAGCAAGGACCACCCCCTCCTGATCCCCGAGCACAGAGAGTGGAGAGAAGGCGAGAACAGCGCAGACTGACACAACTACTCGGCAGGAGAGCGCTCCGCCCCTTTTCACAAGGCACACCTGGGAATTGAGACTTAAGAGGCCTTTGTAGGGAGGGGCATTTGTTGGGAACAAATGCTGAATTCCTGGAGCGTTGAGTGCAGATTGATTTTTTGGGATTCTTGCTTTGCTTCTTGGCTTTCTGGACTCTTCGACTTGCCTGCTGGATTTTCTTGCTTGCAGCCATGGCGCTCACAGTATTGGACTGGACTATTTGCAGCCAGAAGCGTGTGTGTGTGTGTGTGCATACGTACATGTCATCCCTTGGCTCTGGGACTTGCCAGAAACGTGGAAGAATTTGGGGGGGGGACTTTGGAGCAATAAAGGGGCGGTTGGAACTGCTAGCTACCTGTGCTGCCTCTGTGCCCTGCCCAGGATCATCAAACTGCTAGTTAGAGGAAGACTGCTTCTACTGGCCATCCATTGGAAGATGATTAACAAGCTGAATTTACTCCGTAGGGCAGATGGGGTCCACTTATTGTCAGAAGTCCCCCAGGAAGATCTTCACGCCATTATGAAAAACTCTTTTGCCGTCGTTAACAGTTCCATATCCGAAGGGATGTCAGCTGCAATTTTAGAGGTAATTTTTCCTTACTTCCAGGTGGGGAGAACTGTGTTGGGCTTGGAAACCTGTGTCCTCCTTCTGTTGATGTTCCTTAACTCTTAAAAGATGTAGGACATAGACCAAGGGTCTTCAAACTTGGCAAGTTTAAGATTGGTGGATTCCAACTCCCAGAATTCCTAAGCTAACATGACTTGGAGGAGGAATTCTGGGACTTGAAGTCCACAAGTCTTAAAGCTGTCAAGAGATAGACTACTAAGAGTTGGAAGGGACCTTGGAGGTCTTCTAATCCCACCTCCAACCTTATACCTACTTCTGGAGGCAAAGTCGTTCCACTGATGAATTATTCTCGCTGTCGGGAAATATCTCCTTCATTCCAGGTTGCTTCTTTCCTTGATTAGTTTCCCTCTATTGCTCCTTGTCTTGCTTTGGAGAATAAGTTGATCCCAACTCTTCTTTGTGGCAGGTTGATCCCCCCTCTTTATTGGTCTCCTCTTCCTTTGAACTGTGAAATAGCTAAATAGCTGACTGAAGTGGCAGCCCTTCAAATATTGGAAGACTGGCATTATGTCACCTCCTAAACTTTCTCTCCGTTAGACTAGATATACCCTGCTCCTTCAAACATTCATTGTACGGTTTAGACTCGAAATCTTTTGTCATCTTTGTTGCTCTTCAAACAGACAAAGCTCTCGTTCTCTCTCTCTTTTTTTTTTTTTGGTCAAACAGACAAAGCTGTTTGAACTGTTTTGTGAAATCGACCAGCCATGTTGAGTTTGCATTCCCCTGTTTGGCCCATTGACTTGGATCTTCATGGAGATCCAGAATACAAACAGACAGACAGACAGAAAGACAGACAGCCAGACAGACACACACACAGAGAGAGGGAGAGGGGAAGAGGGAGGGAGAGAGAGAAAGAGAGAGAGAAGGAAAAAAAGGAGTGAGAAAGAGAAAGAGAGAGAGAAAGAAAGAGAGGGCAAAAAAGGAGAGAGAGAGGAGAGGGAGAGAAGAGAGAGAAAGAGGGAGAGAAAGAAGGTGAGAGAGAAAGAGGGAATGAGAGAAAAAGAGAAAGTAAGAGAGAGAGGGAGAGAAGAGAGAAAGGAGAGAGAAAGAAGGAGAAAAGGAGTGAGAGAAAGAGGGAGAGAAAGAGAGAGAGGGAGAGAAGAGAGAGAAAGAAAGGGAGAGAGAAAGAGGAGAGAAGAGGGAGAAAGAGGGAGAGAAAGGAGAGAGAAAGTAGGAGAGAGAGAGAAAGAGGGAGAGAGAGAGAGGGAAAGTAAGAGAGAGACTGCAGAGAGGAAAACACAACTGAACCTTTTGCTGTCTAATAAAACCCCCTGAATGAAGCCCATTGTGTACTGTTTAAATCAACCCTATTATTAAAAGTCAGTTCTGATTTAGTCTGGCAATTACAAGCAAGAGAGGCCAATTTTCCTTTGCTGATTTATTGGTCTCTTCTTCCTTTGAATCGTGAAACAGCTAAATAGCTCACTGAACTGTGAACACCTCAAAGTTGGGGTGCCAAGAGAAAAGTTTTACAAATCAAGAAGAAAAAAGCAAGTCACAAAGAACATAAGTTTCCACTTCCTTTTCACTATCTTGAAAAGGTCAGATAATCTCTCTGGATTTCCTACCCGAAGAAGCTGGAAATCAAATTCAAGGAAGGTTTCGACAAGGTTAAAACCCCTTTGGGCTCAACTCCCCTCTTTAAACAAGACCCTGAGGATTTGCAGTTTGGAAAGAAAAATAATCTTGCGACCAACTCCAAGATTCTCCCACGTAGATTACAGGTGGGGAAAAAAATCAATGGGAACCAGCTTTGAAATGCATTTCCTTCCCTCTTCTGTTGGTGCTCCAAAGCCTTTTTTTTTTTTTTTCAAATTCTTCTTTTGTTTAGAATTCATCTGTTTGATTTAGCCGGTTTCTTTAAAGGTCTGCCTTTATTTTTTTTTTGGCATTTAATTCTGCCCAGTTTGTCTTCGACAATCTGGCCGACTGCGACAATAAAGAAAGACCAAAGAAAGACAACTTGTGAAGGCAGGGGCTGTTTTAGTTAGTCCAGGTTCTCCTCCCTGAGATGGCCAACGGGCAGAAACGCCATCTGTGAAATGCCTGTTTCATTAACCAAGACTGCAGTTTGGCCTGCAAGGATATTAAATGGAACTGCAGCCCAGGGAGGCGGGTTGGATGAGGAAAAATAAATAAGTGCTGTTTTGAGCCCTTTCGATCAAAAAGAAGAAGAGGGAAGAGAGAAGGCAGGATTATCTCAGGCCACATTTATGCAGCTTCTACAGAATGGAAATCTCTAAAGCCCGTTGGAAAGGAAGTTTGAACATGAGCCAAGAAGACAGTTATTCCGATAATAATAACCATGGCACCCTAGGTTCTTGGGAAGAACTTGATGTGTATGAAAGGCCAACATCAGCTAAAGAACTGGCAGTTTAGGATTTCATGTTGGGAACAAATGTCAGGAGTCGAGAACCAAGAAACACGTACAGTTTTTTTCTGAGCGGTTTCCTTTACGTTCCTTACCTTCAGACAGAATCTTGCCAGACTAAAACAATTCTTCCTACCATTAAAGGTATGACCAATAGATTAACATAGTTGGAAGGGACCTTGTAGGTCATCTAGTCTGACCCCCCTCCCCCCCGCCCAAGCAGAAGACCCTACACCATTTCTGACAGATGGCAGTCCAGTCGCTTCTTGAAAGCCTCCAGGGATGAAGCTCCCACAACTTCTGAAGGCAACTTCAGGTCCATCAGTTGATTGTTCTCACTGTCAGGAAATTCATCCTGATTTCCAGGTTGAATCTCTCCTTGTCTGGTTTTCATCGTCATTCCTTGTCTGGCCTTGCTTTGGAAAATAGCTTGACCCCCTCCTCACTGTGGCAACCCCTGAGAACTTCTACAGAGGAGCCCTCTTAACCCTCTTCCTCCCAGCCAAACTCTCCAAGCTCTTGTTCCTCCACAAGGCAGCCCCTCCCTCCTGGGAATCCAGACTACATTCCACACCACATCTGATACATTTTGCAGAATTAGAGAGTTCCATCCTTATAATTAGGCCCTAGGGTTTAATATTTACTCAAGAGGTGAAGGTACAAGGGGAAGAAAAATGACAATACATGATCAACGGAATGTAGTTTGCTTCTGAAAAGGGTGAACACAATGGAAGGGAAGGGAATAGAAACGGAGTTGGAAGGGACCTTGGAGGTCTTCTAGTCCAACCTCTGCATAGATAGGAAACACTACACCATTTCAGACAAATGGTTGTCCAAACTCTTCTTAAAATCTTCCAGTGTTGGAGCAGTCACAACCTCTGGAGGCAAATTGTTCCAATGGTTAATTGTTCACAGTGTCCAAAATTTTTTCCTTAGTTCTAAGTTCCTTCTCTCCTTCATTAGTTTCCATCCGTTGCTTCTTGTCCTGCCTTCAGGTGCTTTGAAGAATAGCTTGACTCCTTCTTCTTTGGGGTAGCCCCTGAGATATTGGGAGATTGCTATCCTGTCTCCCCCTGGTCCTTCTCTTCCCTAGACTAACCATGCCCGGTTCCTGCAACCGTTGTTCATATGTTTTAGTCTCCAGTCCCCCAGTCATCCTGGTTGCTCTTCTTTGCACTCTTTCTAGAGTCTCAACATCTTTTTTTTTAATTGTGGCAACCAATACTGGATGCAGTATTCCACCTTGTGAAGTGTCACATTCTAGTGCATCCAAATTACAGGTATTTTTAATCACACAGTCACCTTGCTCAAGGAAAGGACAACTGCCTTAAAATTGCCAGTCATTTAGGGAAGTAACTGTGTACTGCATAAACCACTCAGGTAGGTTTGGTTGGTACAAAGCCAAGCCTTCCCCTCCTGCCTTCGCCATCTGCCACCGTATTACATCCTGCTGATGTAATAGAAGGTTATGGGTGTGGATGTATGAAACAGGTCCAACAGATGAGTTTGATGCAGATACAGATTAACAGAGTTGGAAGGGACTTTGTAGGTCATCTAGTCCAACCCCCCACCCAAGCAGGTGAGAGGTCTTTCTAGTCCAACCTCCAGAAAACCCTCTTCCATTCCAGACCAATGGTTGTGCAGTCTCTCCTTAAAAAAACCTTTAAAAATCTCCAGTGTTGGAGCACCCATAACTTTTTGGAGGCAAGCCATTCCATTGAATAACAGAATAATGGAGTTGGGAGGGACCTTGGACGTAGATAGACACAAATTAACAGAGTTGGAAGGGACCTTGTAGGTCATCAAGTCCAACCCCACCTAAGTAGGAAGCCCTACACCATTTCTGACAGATGGCAGTCCAGACTCTTCTTGAAAGCCTCCAGGGATGAAGCTCCCACAACTTCTGGAGGCAACTTCTGTTCCATTGGTTGCTTGTTCTTCCTGTCAGAAAATTCCTCCTTATTTCCAGCTTGAATCTTTCCTTGTTCGGTTTCCATCCATTATTCCTTGTCTGGCCTTCGGGTGCTTTAGAAAATAGCATGACCCCCTTCCTCCTCTCTGGGGCAGCCCCTCCAATATTGGAACATATGCTCTGAGAACTTCTACGAAGGAGCCCTCTTAACTCTCTTCCTCCCAATCAAACTGTCTAAACTCTTGGTTCTTCCACAAGGCAGCCCCTCCCTCCTGGGAATCCAGACTACATTCCACACCACATCTGATACATTTTGCAGAATTAGAGAGTTCTGGCCTTACAATTTGGCTTCCGGTGATGAAGCCCCTCCACAGCTTCTGAACAACAGAATAATAACCCAGTTGGAAGGGACCTTGTAGGCCATCTAGTCCAGCCCACCCCCTCGCCCAAGCAGGAGAGACCATTTCTGACAGATGGCAGTCCAGCCTCTTCTTGAAAGCCTCCAGGGATGAAGCTCCCACAACTTCCGAAGGCCGATTAATGAGATCATCTTAATCTTTTTGGATTAAGGTACCTCTTTTCTCTCCCAAAAAGAGCGGATAATTTCAGCTCCCCACTCTCGGAGATCTTATGACAGGTAATCCTCGACTTACAACAGTTCATTTAGTGACCAAAGTTACAACAGCGTGAATTATGACCAGGTTGTTTTTTTTCCCACACTTAACGACTTGCAGCATCCACATGGTCAAGTGATCAAAATTTGAATGCTTGGCAACTGGCTCCTTATTGATGATGGTCGTTGCCATGTCCCAGGGTGATGTGGTCCCATTTAGGTGACTTCCTGACAAACAAATCAGTGGAGAAGCCAGGTTCACTTAAACAACCATGCTACTAACTTAACCCACATCAGACTTATCGACAAGCTCTCCGTTCTACCAAATGTGAGCCCGGTCTTTTCTGTGTTACAGGCAATGGATTTAAATGTTCCTGTGCTGGCAAGAGACATTCCAGGAAATGCTGCTGTGATTGTACACCAAACAACTGGATTATTATATTCGACTCCACAGGTAATAATTAAGTTAAAATATGCTGGGTCCTATGTAGATCTGTCTGTCTCTCTGTCTGTCTGCCCCTCCTTCCATGCATCCATCTATCTATCTTATCTATCATCTCTTCTGCTTGGGTGGGGTGTGTGTGGACAAGATGGCTTACAAGATCCCTTCCAACTCTATTAATCTATCTTTCTATCATGTATCTGTATATCTCTATCATCTATCTATCTGCATGGAGATCATCTGTCTGTCCATAGTATCTATCAATTACCTATATCTATCATCTATCTATCTGCCTGTACATCCATCCGTCCATCGATCATCTATCTCAATCATCTACCTATCTACCTACCTATCTCTCTGTCTATCTATCTATATCTATCTATCTATCTATCTATCTATCTATCTATCTGTCTTTATCTATCTCTATCTATCTATCTATCTATCTATCTATCTATCTACCTGTCTCTCTCTCTCTCCCTCTATCTATCTATCTATCTACCAATATATCTATCTATCTATCTATCTATCTATCTATCTATCATCTATCTATCTATCTATCTATCTATCTATCTATCTATCTATCTATCTATCTATCTATCTATCTATCTATCTATCTATCTATCTATCTATCTATCTATCTATCTTTATCTATCTCTATCTATCTATCTATCTATCTCTATCTCTCTCAGTTTTTTTCCTGAATGATGCGGGATAGGAGAATGAAATAATTTCATATTGGGAGCTGTCCATGACTCACGGTGCTGAAGCCGACTTGGGGGTTAAGCTTTCAATTGAGACCTAATTCTCCCTGTCCTCCCCCCCGCCCCTGGGTAGCCCGCAGGATGTGTCACCTTCCAGATAATTTATAGCTCCACTGCCATAATGAAAACCTTGATCTTATTTGTGTTAAGCTTTCAAACCGTTTCGTGGCACCCGGGTCACAGCTGTGGAAGTGTCTAACCACTGAGATGTTAAGTCCTCCGTACATACGCTGCCATGGAGGTTCACCCCCATTTCCTAATTAACCAGAGTGTGTTATTAAAACTCAGAAAGGTCCGGGGGAAAGGGAGGAATTACGGGGGAATTAATCCTGTTGATCCCATAAATTAGATTTCAGTTCTCCATCAATAATCAGGTACGTGCAATAACGCTAGGCTTTTAAAGAATAAAAATGCGGACCCAGATTAAATAAAACCACCAAGTGAAAAATACATTTTCTCTTAAGCCTTTTTTTTTTTTTTTTTGGTGAAAGCGTGATGAATGCTGTTAAGTATAGTCAGAAAGTTAAATCTTCCATTTTCATTAGTCCTTCATGTAACTATCCCCTTCTGAAAAAAAAAATCAAGAAAAATGTTGCGGTTAACATGTTCCTCCACCCCCCCCACCAAAGTCAGCTGTTTCCTGCAGGGTTCAGGAATGAATCTTTTTTGTGATATAAGCTACAGCAGGTTTTTCCCCCCTTGAATCTGAACATTATGATGATGTTTTTAATGTGTCCATGAGGTCCCAGGGGCCAAGACCAGAGAGAAAACAATATCTTACTTCAGACTTTAAATTGGGGTTTTTTTGTGTGGTGGTTGTTGTTTTTTATTTTGGCAAATTGTCTTGTGATCAAAGTTGGTGTTGGGCAAGATGGGGAGGTTCAAGGACCCTTTTGAGAATTTTAGGCAGGGTGAACGTCTGTGTTCCCCTCCTGCCAAGATCCACTAATAACAGCTAAGAATTCTCTTTTAAGACACACACAAACACACACACACACACACACAGAGAGAGAGACAGACAGACACACACACACACTTTGGTCTCTTTGCTTCTTTTCCTCCATTCTTTCATCGGTCGGAAGAAATGGAAGAAATAAACAATACCAAAAGAGGAGATGATTTGTATGTCGGAGTTCAACTATGAGGGGTCCTTGGTGCTCTCTGAGCTTGGTTATTTTCTTGCAGACATTTTATGACCCAACTGGGGAACATCATCAGAACTAGCAGGGAGTGAGGTTTGTGAAAAAGAGGAGGAGGAGGAGGAGGAGGAGGAGGAGGAGGAGGAGGAGGAGGAGGAGGAGGAGGAGGAGGAGGAGGAGGAGGAGGAGGAAAAAAACTGTGGGTTCCTTGGTGCTCTCTGAGCTTGGTTGTTTGCCTGCAGACGTTCATGACGCAACTTGGTTACATCATGAGCGCTGGAAGGGAGTAGTGTTTAGGGATTAGAAGAGGAGGAAGACTGTGAGGTCCTCAGTGCTCTCTGAGGTGGTTGTTTTCTTGACAACACATCATTACCCAACTAGGGAACACTACCAGTGTTGCTACCTGATGACGTTACCTAGTTGGATCAGCAAGAAAACCACTAATCTCAAGAGAACACCAAGGATGCTACATGTTGAACTGTTATTTTGGGTTTTGGAAAACCATGTTGGGAAATCTTCTGGTAGAATATGAGTCTGGCAATGCATCTGCTTCCTAATCTGGTGTACCCTTGAAAACAAAGCTTTCTTGGGAACTTTGGAGAAGTACCGCCCTTATTAGTCATAGAACTCTACTGATAATGGCCCACTCCATACTCTTCCTTTTCAGGAATTTGTCCAGCAGGCCAAAACTTTGATGAAGGACCCAGTTTTGTACAAAGAGATTGTAAGAAAGGCACATGAATATGTCCTGAAGCACCATTCATGGGAGAAAGAAAGGAAGGTCTATCAGAACCTTGTTTTGAGACTTCATGAATGTTCTTGTATCAAAAAAACATGAGTTACCAACCACCGTGGTCAACCGGGTTTTCATCTTAATCATCTGATTTGTCTTCCTTAATGTTATTGCCATTGTTGATTTTGTAGATTTTGTTCTCCTTCAGAGTCAAAATGTAGACCTCTACAGCCTGGCAGCCTCCAGGAGCATGGGACTTCTGTTCCCATAATCCCCCTACTAGTCATCACCAAAGGACTATGGGAACCGAACTCAAACACATTACAGAACCCCAAGTTGAAAAAAAATCCTAAACATACCGTTTATTGTTGACTGGAAACACTTTATAGATTTTTATTGCACGAAGCATAAGAAATTGAACTTATGATTTGTGGTTGGGATGATTAGAAGGAATAGATTATAAGGGAAAATAGTTGTGCTGTAGCCCACAGAGCAAGGGGTAAATTTAAAATTGTTTTTATAACTGATGTAGTAAAAAATATATATTTTTGTTCTCTCTTTGCTGTTCCATTTTTGTTTCCTTGATTTTTTCTTCCTTTCTTTCCTCCTTATCTTCCTTTCTTCCCTCCCCCCCCCTCATTCTTTCTTTGAATCTATATTAGTTTTCATTACTTTTTATCCTCTTTTTAAAAATCCTTCATAAATTTGTATGCATCAAAATTGCATGTATATAATGCATTAAATAAAACAATCTGCCTGAATGATAGTGCAAAGTTGAGGTTATGGTAACAAATAGTGAATATCTGCATTATCTGGGGTAGTTTCACCTGCATCTCTACACAGATACACAGATACTCAATGAGGGCTCTCTAGAGCCGTGGTCGCCAACCAGTGGGCCAGGGACCACTCATGGTCCGTGAGAAAATTTTGGTGGTCCGCAGAAAACTGTCACCCCCAAAGCACCTCCCAAAGCAATTAATCCAGGCTGCACAGGAACACAAGGCTTGCGTCGCTTGCATTGCGAACAACACGAGGTAGTGAGGGGAGGGGGGAAAGGGCGGAGGGGGGAACTTGCCCCACTCGCCCTACGTGCCTCGCCTGGCCACCGGGCTGCTTCTTTCTGCTTCTTTTGGCTGCATGCAAGAAAAGCAGCAAAAGTCTTTCTTTCTCTCCCCCAAACTCTGCCAGAAATGAGTCTTTGGGACCCTGCAAGGCATCCTGCTCCAAGAAGCTGCGCCATTCTGGCGGAGTTTGGGGGAGAGAAAGAAAGACTTCTGCTGCTTCTGCTGTTTTCCTTGCATGAAGTCAAAAGTCTCTCCCCGAGAACGGAGGTGGAGACGGTATCCTGTGATCCCAAATAAAGAATGATCGATTGGTAGGAAAACCAGGTGGGGAATTTTCCTGCAGATTTTTGGGGGGATTTTCCCAGGGTCTCTGGTCCGCAGGATTTAAAATTATGAGTTTGGTGGTCCCTGAGGTCCAAAAGGTTGGTGACCCCTGCTCTAGAGCCTTATATGAAGCCCTAACTAGGAAGAGTGAATTAAGCATCAACCCCCAACAAAATTATCTGACTCTTTGTGGCTATGGATTCACAGCTCGTTCCTTTCACCCAACTCCAGAAGAGACAAACTCAAATTTGAACTTAATCAGCCAGTTTTAAATCCACATCTGTTTCCAGCAGGAAAGAAAGAAAAACAACAACTTTAAAGGTTTGTTTGTTTGTTTTTTTAGAACAGGAGTCGCTTATCTCGGTGCAAAGAACGGGAATGAGAAAAATTTAATTTCCTCTTCTTGTCAGCTGGAGTTGCAGAGGTAGTTTTACACACACATGTGCGCGCACACACACACGCTCCATTCCCTGCGGTGGGTAACTACATTAAAGAAAAATGAATTGGACTCTATTGGTCCAAACCGGCCAATAAAAAAGATGAATCCATCTCGAAAGCAAAACTAGATAAATGCTACCTATCAGAGAATGTCTTTTAATGATCTCCTGCTGGGAACACAGTGAGAACTCCAGCCAGGGAGGGGGAGGCGAAAACAACTCAACCCCTTTGTTGAGCAAAGATCATCTTCAGACCGACTGATCTTATTTATTTATAAATTCCTGGGGAACAGTAGATACCTCAAAATAAAAGGCTGTGTTTTCTAACCAAGCACTCGTTTTCTGCAAGTTATATTGAATACGTCGAGCGATTTCGGCTCTTTGGTATATTATTCTTGATTTTAAATCCCTTAGTCATTACTGTTGTTCGATAAGCGTTAGTAGGATTTGTCTCTCACCCCCCCCAAAAAAGCAATTAAAGGAAGACCCCCTTGGCCCATAAATCTTAGAGCAAGCATGATTCATTTTTCATTCGTGGTAAGGCTGATTTTTTCTTTAAGGTTACAAAACAAAACCTTTCTGGAATTCTGGGTTTTTCTTTTCTTTTAACAGCCAAACTATTTAACAGATTAACAGAGTTGGAAGGGACCTTGCAGGTCATCTAGTCCAACCCCCCGCCCAAGCAGGAGACCCTACAACCATTTCCGACCGATGGCAGTCCAGTCTCTTCTTGAAAGCCTCCAGTGATGAAGCTCCCACAACTTCTGAAGGCAACCTCTGTTCCACTGGTTGATTGTTCTCATGTCAGAAAATTCCTCCTTATTTCCAGGTTGAATCTTTCCTTGGTCAGTTTTCCATTCGTTATTCCTTGTTTGGCCTTTGGGTGTTTTGGAAAATAGCTTGACCCCTTCCTCCTCTCTGTGGCAGCCCCTCAAATATTGGAAGGCTGCTCTCCTGTCTCCCCTGGTCCTTCTCTTCGCTAGACTAGCCAGGCCCAGTTCCTGCAACCGTTCTTTGTTCTTCCTATGTTTTAGCCTCCAGGCCTTTGATCAATTTAGATACAGATGCAGATTAACAGAGTTGGAAGGGACCTTGTAGGTCATTTACTCCAACCCCTCACCCAAGCAGAAGACCCAACACCATTTCTGACAGAGGACACTCCAGTCTCTTCTTGAAAGCCTCCAGCGATGGAGCTCCCACAACTTCCAAAGGCAACTTCTGTTCCACAGGTTGATTGTTCTCATGTCAGAAAATTCCTTTCCTTATTTCCAGGTTGAATCTCTCCTTGATCAGTTCCCATCCATTATTCCTTGTCTGGCCTTCAGATGCTTTGGAAAATAGCTTGACCCCTTCCTCCTCTCTGGGGCAGCCCCTCAAATACTGGAAAACTGCTAACCTGTCTTCTCTGGTTCTTCACTGACTAGCCAGGCCCAGTTCCTGCAACCATTCATCGTATCTTTTAGCCTCCAGTCCCCTCATCATCCTGGTTGCTCTTCTCTGCGCTTTTTCTAGAGTCTCAACATCTTTTTTATAGTGTGGGGACCAAAACTGGATGCAGTACTCTAGGTATGGTCTCGTTGTTTTATATTGCTTCAGTAAAACCCCACTGATCTTGGCTTGGTTCATCTGAGCTACCCTGGGCCTTGTGTGTGTTGAATGTTCGTTAGAATATGCTAACGAAGAGAAGGATTGGGGTGACGTGATAGCAGTCTTCCAATATGTCACAAAGAAGAGTGGGGTCAAGTTATTCTCCAAAGCACCAGAAAGCAAGATAAGAAACAACGGATGGAAACTAATCAAGGAGAGAACCAACCAGGAATTAAGGAGAAACTTCCTAACAGGGAAGACAATCAACCAGTGGAACTGCTTGCCACCAGAGGTTGTGGGTGCTTCATCACTGGAGCTTTTACAGAAAAGACTGGACAGCCATTTGTCTGAAATGGTAGAGGGTCTCTTGCTTCAAGCAGGGATTGGACTAGAACAGAGGTCCCCAAACTTGGCAACTTTAAGACTTGTGGACTTCAACTCCCAGAATTCTCCAACCAGCATAGCCTCCTGGGGATTGGCCCCAGCATAGCTGACTGGAGAATTCTGGGAGTTGAAGACCACAAGTCTTAAAGTTGCCAAGTCTGGGGACCCGTGGACTAGAACTCCAACATCCTTTCCAATACTGTAACAGGCAGTCCTTGACTTACAACAATTCATTTAGCGACCGTTCAGAGTTACCACAGCCCTGAAAAAAGGAGCTTAGGACCATTTTACCCACTTACAACAATTTTTTCCCACTTACAACAAATTCAGGCGCTTGGCAATTGATTCATATCTATGACGGACAAATTGTTGCGGGGTCACCTGATCCCCTTTTGCGACCTGTCCAGCAAAGTCAACAGGGAAACCAGGTTCACTTAATGGCCGTGTGACTAAGTTAACCGCTGCAGCGGTTCGCTTAACAACACTGGCAAGAAAGTTCATAAAACGGGGTTTGAAGTTCACATAACAAGCATCTCGCTTAGCTACAGAAATGTTGGGCTCCATTGTGGTCATAAGTCAAGGACTACCTGTATTTGGTGTGTCTGCAGTTCTCTAGGCTGGTTTTCCAGTTGGACTACAGCTCCTATCTTCCCCAGCCAGTAATTGGTTATGTTGGCAGGGAGGGAGCTGCTGCGTACAATCCAGAAAGTCAGTCCTTGATGTGAAATTCCATCAAAATGTATTGTGATGACCCAAAGGGGCGTGGCACAAAGGCAACACAGTCATATAATTAATAACAGTCCCTTTATTAGCTCCAACTTTGCCCCCCAATGTCCTGGTTACCTTTTGGGCTGGAGAAAAACTCTCCCAGGAACAGCTTTTAACTGTAGAAAATTAAGTCCAAAACATGGTTAACAAAAACTGTAACTATAAGTTCAGTCAAGGCAAAATGAGGTAATTAGTTCGGCCGAGCAGGAGCAAGAATACCAGACATGCAGGCACGGCAATAACTCAACATGGTTGGGAAGACACCAGGAACACAGATAAGCAAAGTCAACACAAGATTTTTGCTCCCAGCAGATGCCGCACTCAGCCTGCATTTCTTATAAACTCTCTTCCCAGGTGTGGCTAATGAAGGGAATCAGGGCCCTTTCCTCCCCCATAAGCCATGCAACCCACATTTCTCTCTTCTCCGTTCCTCCCTGCATGCCCTAGGATAAAGAGGGGCTGGGCCTGGATCTTCCTCTGAACTCCCTCTCCCTTGATCTACCTCTCCCCTGCTCTGCCCAGCCGGACTTTGCCCTTCCCCAGTTTCCTCCACAGCCAACAGAGCCACACTCCCTCTCCCTGTCGGGTGTTCATCTTCCTCCTCAGATTCAGACACTGACAGGGGCATCACACACACACACACACACACACGATTTGTATCCTGGGTGTTTTGGTTCACGCAGCGGTATTTTCCTTGCGCACAATATTTTAAATAAATAGAATAAAATCAGGTATTTAAATTCCATCTCGCCCCAAAGAGCGGCCTTGAGGCAGGGCTGAAGTTAGAGCTGCCCCCCTCCTCTGACACACATACATTTTTAAAGCTTGTTTTGACTGCTGCAAAAATTATCATTCCAAGTTGTTTGCCAGTCTGCCAAGTCCCCCTTTGCTCCTATTTTTAGCAAGGCCAAAAGCTCTCATGGTGTTATAATTATCCCAATCAAATCCGTCAAGCTGGGAGGGGGAAAAAAAATCTTGCTCCATTGCATTTCTGCAAATTAAATCCAGGTGGATGTGAAGGTTTTTCTCTTAGGTGGAAGGAAACAAATTCCCAAATGCTTTTTAGGGGATTTGCGGGTTTTGCCAGAAGTGGGAGAAAGAGCATTGGTCATTGTTTCTGGGGTTTTGGAGGTCCTTCATACATGTTGAAAAATAATGGGCTACGAGAGAGGGACTGATTCAAATCACCCAGACAGCTTTCATGCCTAAGGCAGAACTAGAACTCCCAGATTCCTGATGATTGGCCCAGAAATCACGCGGACAGCTTTCATGCCTAAGGCAGAACTAGAACTCCCAGATTCCTGATGATTGGCCCAGAAATCACGCGGACAGCTTTCATGCCTAAGGCAGAACTAGAACTCCCAGATTCCTGATGATTGGCCCAGAAATCACGCAGACAGCTTTCATGCCTAAGGCAGAACTAGAACTCACAGACTCCTGGTGGTTGGCCCAAAGTCATCCAGCTGGCTTTCATGCCTAAGGCAGGACTAGAACTCCCAATCTCCTGGTGATTGACCCAGAAATCACCCAGACAGCTTTCATGCCTAAGGCAGAACTAGAACTCACAGACTCCTGGTGATTGGCCCAAAGTCTCCCAGCTGGCTTCCATGCCTAAGGCAGGACTAGAACTCCCAGTCTCCTGGTGATTGGCCCAAAGTCTCCCAGCTGGCTTTCATGCCTAAGGCAGGACTAGAACTCACAGACTCCTGGTGGTTGGCCCAAAGTCATCCAGCTGGCTTTCATGCCTAAGGCAGAACTAGAACTCCCAATCTCCTGGTGATTGACCCAGAAATCACCCAGACAGCTTTCATGCCTAAGGCAGAACTAGAACTCACAGACTCCTGGTGATTGGCCCAAAGTCTCCCAGCTGGCTTCCATGCCTAAGGCAGGACTAGAACTCCCAGTCTCCTGGTGATTGTCCCAAAGTCTCCCAGCTGGCTTTCATGCCTAAGGCAGAACTAGAACTTCCAGATTCCTGGTGATTGGCCCAGAAATCACCCAGACAGCTTTCATGCCTAAGGCAGAACTAGAACTCCTAGATTCCTGGTGATTGACCCAAAATCATCCAGCTGGCTTTCATGCCTAAGGCAGAACTAGAACTCCTAGTCTCCTGGTGATTGACCCCAAAATCACTCAGACGGCTCTTATGCCTAAGGCAGAACTAGAACTCCCAGATTCCTGATGATTGGCCCAAAATCACACACCCCCCCCTTTTCATGCCTACAACGGGATTAGCACTTCAATCCTTAACTGGGTGCAAACTCGAATTTATCAACCCCACACCCTGCAAGTGACAAACCCAGGGAGAGTTGGCATCCAAGCGAGTCCACCCAGAGACTGAAATGAAAGCCAGCTCTCTTTCAACACCCTGGCCGAGTTTTCATCCAGTCCTTCCGAATGCCGCTCTCCGCTTGCGGAAAGGGATTTTAAAACCGGCGAATCTTCAGCATCTCTGAGGCCCCCCTTTGGCCGCAACCATAGAAACGGTGAGTAGCTAAAATGCTGAGAAATGCAGCTTGTAGGTCAGGTGTCAGGGAAAGGACATTCTCCCCCCTGCCCCCGCCCAGGGGACCCTGTTTGCAGACCATATGTTCCTCCTTCAGCTGCATCCAAATGAAGCCACGAGACGCTTATTTTCGATTCATAATTCAGCGTCGTAGGCCATGTGAACGTCGTTCGGCTGGGCTAAGGCATATTACGCGGCAGCGTTCTGGCTTGCAAGCAGTTTTTTTTTTTTTATCGCTCTTCCCTCTGTTGATGAGAGAGTGTGCATCGTTTGATGGGTACTATTTTGGGAAGCTACAGAAGCCGACGTACTGCAGAGCACGGATGGAGGAGGTGAGAGCGTCAACCAGGTGGTTAATTAATGGTTGCTGTCCAAATTAAGTAACGCTCTGATGATGATGATTATTATTATTTTTTAAATAATAATCCAGCAGCCTTTTGGAATTCTTTTAATTCTATGGTTGAAAATACAGCAAGGAGTTGCGCGGTTCAACTCGGGGGAGGTGAACATCAGCCCAATAGATGAATAATTACTGATGCTTATGAAATGGTGATTTTTCATTCTCTCGTCTTTTTTTCCTCTTCTCTCCATCTTTCCTGTAAAAGGAGGAGAGACCCTTCCATAGAACAACTGGACACCTCAACCTGCTTTATTGAGAGGGGGTTTGGATTTATAATGCTGCTGGGAAGGATAGCCGTTAAACTGAGAGTTTAAGGCTTTATCCCGGCAAGATTCTGTTTCTTGTGTGTAAAGAAACAAAGATCTGGACACTTGAATTGTTGTATGTCATTCCCGGGCTTTGCCCAACACTCCTTCATGTGTACAGTTCCATAATGCAACCTCAAGACATTTAAAAAAAACACACACAACAAAGAGGTATTGTTTCAATACAAAGCTTTCATGACTGGCTCTTTTTCCTGCATTCCCAGCACACAATCCCTATAAATTACACCGCCCAGTCTCCTGGTCTACTGCTTAATTGCGGGAGATATTTAAATCTTCTCAATTAAGGGCTTTGCAAATTACCAGCTTCGTGGAGGTTACCTCCTTTCTCCTCCCTCGAGAAGGTGAGCATCCGGTCACGATCAATAAATTAAAGAAAGGCCCTTTTTCGCCTCCCTTTCGATAAAAGAGAGAGAGAGAGAGAGAACGGCAGCTCGGTTGTTTATTACCCTTATTACATTATCTGTGGCAGCCAGGCAGAGAGGAGGGAAAGAGCGAGCAAAGTGTCAGGATGCTCCAAAATTTAATGAAGTGGTTCCAAATATTAATAGAGCGACTGAATAATTGGAAGCACACATTTTCCGGAGTCCTCTGACAATAACTATAAGGAGGCCTCCTGGAAGCCAGAGAGATGGATTGGCAAATGAGAAAGTGCCACTCTGGCATATTGCAAGACCAGGAATAAATTTGCCAGTGGTAAATGGGGATATTATTTGAATTTGGTCTGGTTTCAAGTCTAGGAAGGGAAGAAGGCGGTGTTCTCACCTAGACCTTCCCAAGATCGTGAAGCAGACTTCTCATCCCGATAAAACCCCTTTTATTTAGGTTAAAGGGAATTCCTCTCCAGCAAAGTCCCGCAAACAGTCTTTCAAGAGATTTCACAGCTGCATACCTTTATCAGGCTGGGAGAGTTGCCAGGCCGATATCTTCCAAATGCCACACTGTAGCAGTAATTACTTGGCAAGAAGTCACGGACAGATCTTCACCCTAATGAATTGAACTAATTGTCTCCCGCAAAACCCCACTCCCCTTTTGCTCCTCTTTTGTTCTCTCTGGGAGGGGCCATTCACCATCCACCTGTGCCTTTACTCCTGAGTTGACCCTTGTTCCTTAACTGTTCCTTTCTCCTGGCAGCGCTGTGCATACACACACTGGGAACAGGCTCCAGCTGTTCTTCTGCCCTACTGATCTCTCCGAAGGCAGCTGATAACTGTTGGATGGCCCTGGCCCCATCTCTGCCTTCAACGCAGAGCCCTCATCAGAGCCTTCCCCAGGACTGGCCCATGTTCCTCCCCAGTCTCCTCACTGTCCGAATCTGCCACCCGCTCCACTGGCTGCTGGGGGACCACAACAGGTGGGATACAGTTGCTTCAATTCTTCCCGTTGGGCGATCTGGTTTTCACTTGCTGGGAGAAACGTTGATGCAAGCCAGTCCTTAATTGGTGGGCTTTTTGTTCGGTCTGGCAAGACAAGGATTTGGAATCGACTGGATTCCAAATCTGGGGGAACAGATCCAGGATGGATTTTTCAAGGCTCAGGTGCTGATTATCAAGGTGTGGCAGTTTCATGTAAAGTCACCTTGTAGTCCAAAGTCGTCTTGTAGGGGAAATGGCAGCATAAACATTCATTCATTCATTCATTCAATCAATCAATAATTGCTTTATCTCTATAAGTTTATGGGTGGCTGAATCACACTCTCACCAATACTGGCAGGACAAACTACCATATACATATTAACAAGGCACAAACCCAATACTCCCTTGGACTGATGATGTTCCCTAGATGGTTATGAAATGTCTGCAAGAAAACCACCAAGCTCAGAGAGCACCAAGGACCCCATGGTCCTCCTCTTCTTCTCCTTCTCTTTCTCCACTCCACAAAGTCCACTCCCTTCTACCACTGATGATGTTCCCTCCTAGGATCATGGAATGTCTGCAAGAAAATTGCCAGGCACCAAGGACCTCCTCTTCCTCCTCTTCTTCTCCACTCAACAAATCCCAATCTCTCCTAGCACTGATGATATTCCCTACTAGGGTCGTGAAATATCTGCAAGCAAACAACCAAGCTCAGAGAGCAACAAAGGTCTCCACAATTCAACGTTGAGCTACAGAGACGCTCTTCTATTGGAACAGAAGTCTTCCTGAGCCTTCACCTAATCCCACTCGACTTTACTACGTGGTCTCTGGTGCCCCTTCCTCTTCTGTGCCTTTCTAAAATGGGTTTTTTTTCAACAAGCATCAGGGAAATTAAACCCCTCGAGAGCTGCGGAAATCCAGCGAGCTATTTTGAGCTCAAAGTGTGTGTGAAGTGAAAAATGTGCTGGCGATCAAACACAGAAAGGGAGGACAAGGATGAAACAAGAGCAAGAACCTAGCACACTAAGAGGGAAAAAAGATTAAAACCAGAAAGAAGCCAGAATAAATCTCTTCCTTTTCAATTCTGAGTGTCATTCCCCCTTCTGTGGAGAAAGACGAGCTGGAACTGGAGCTGACAGAGATTGAGGGGGCGGCTTCATTGGCTTGGGGAAAAAATGGGGAGGACCAGGTACAGTCAGGCCGGGGCCTTTCAGGATTAAGCTTGTAGGCAGGGAGGAACAGGGACAGGATGACCAAGAGTGGCTAAGCAGTGAACATGAGAGGTAGAGTTCAGGCGATGAGCAAGGACCGCCCCCTCCTGATCCCTGAGCACGGAGAGTGGAGAGAAGGTGAGAACAGCACAGACTGACCTAACTACTTGGGAGGAGAGCGCCCTGCCCCTCTTCACAAGGCACACCTGGGGACTAAGACTTAAGGAGACGTTGATGGGGAGGGGTATTTGTCAGGAACAAACATTGAATTCCTGGAGTGTTGAGTGCCAATGTTTGAACCAGTGGTGGAATTCAATTTTTTTAACTACTGGTTCTGTGGGCGTGGCTTATTTGGTGGGCATGGCTTGTGGTCATGTGACTGGGTGGGTGTGGCTTAGTGGTCATGTGACTGGGTGGTCATGCTTGGTGGTCATGTGACTGGGTGGTCATGGCTTGGTGGTTATGTGATGGGGTGGGCGTGGCCAACTCAATGTCACTCACATCAAGGGGTTCCTCACCTGGCCCCTCCCCTCTCAGCCATTCCTTGTCACCCAGCCTCAACTTATCTATAGTTCTGTAAAAATGTTGTTCACCTTTTTTGACTTTATTATCTGCATACTATAGATGTACTTTCACAGGCCTTGGTATTGGATCTGAAAGGGAAGCCAAACCTCTTGGAACCAAGAATACTTTATTCACCCAAGAAGTCGATTGAATTCTTCCAAAGCCTTTAAAAACCCAACCTAGGACCTACATTCCAAAGATGGTTGGTGAACGATAATAAAAATAGAAACAATAATTAAAAGGGCGGAATGCAAAGGTGAAGTCTGAAAGTAGATTCTCTTTCTCCTTTCCTTTTCATGGCAATGCCATCCTAAACATGTGCTAGCTATTAAAAACAAAATGCAGAAACAATTCAGCTTCTGGATCTCCAAGAAGGTAAAATATACCTAGGGAACTGACACTAATGATGCCAGCTAGAACTGATGATGTAACCTAGTTGGGTCATGAAATGTCTGCAAAATACAACCAATCTCAGAGAGCACTAGGAATCCCAGAATATATATCTCCTCCTCCTCCTCCTCCTCCTCCTCCTCCTCCTCCTCCTCCTCCTCCTCCTCCTCCTCCTCCTCCTCCTCCTCCTCCTCCTCCTCCTCCTCCTCCTCTCTGCAAACCCTACTCCCTTCCAGCAATGATGGTGTTACCCAATGGGTCTATGTGAAAACAATCAAGTTCAGAGAGCTCCAGAGACCCCACAGTACTTCTCCATCTCCATCTCCAACCCCATCACCCCCTCCCCTCCTCCTCCTCCTCCTCCTCCTCCCCCAAATCAGCTTTGATCTCTTCCATTCTTGCAATATTGGGATAAACCATGGTCCCATGATAACTTTTAAGCCAGGTCATCACCTCCTTCTGCCTCCTTCTATCCAGAGTCCCACCAAAACAGATTTTTGGGCTAGGAGAGCTGCCAACAAAAAACTCTTTTATTTGGGCAAGAAAAATACCAGGAAGGAAAATATCACATTAAGTTATTGCTTGGAGAAAAAAAACATGGACCAAACAAGTTCTCTACCTTTCGGGCCCTGCATTCACTGATGACAAGATGCAAATGCCTGTTTTGTTGTGTTAGGAGAACAGAAAATCTGGCTGTGATTTTGAATTGCTTTTTGTTTGTTTTTTTTACTATTGCTTTTCATGATAGGAATAGCACTTGGACTTATACACTGCTTTATAGTGCTTTCCAGCCCTCTCTAAGTGGTTTACAGAGTCAGCCTCTTGCCCCCAACAATCTGGGTCTTTATTTTACTGACCTCGGAAGGATGGAAGGCTGAGTCAACCTCAAGCCGGTCAGGATCAAACTCCTAACAATGGGCAGAGTTACTGCAATACTGCATTGTAACACTGCACCACCATGGAAGGAAGGAAGGAAGGAAGGAAGGAAGGAAGGAAGGAAGGAAGGAAGGAAGGAAGGAAGGAAGGAAGGAAGGAAGGAAGGGCAATAGCACTACCACTAGCACTAGCACTTAGACTTATATACTGCTTTACAGGCCTCTCTAAGTGGTTTACAGAGTCATTGAACTCCTGGCAGTGGGCAGAGTTTGCCTGCAATACTGCATTCTAACCACTGTGAAGGAAGGAAGGAAGGAAGGAAGGAAGGAAGGAGGAAGGAAGGAAGGAAGGAAGGAGGGAGGGAAAGAAGGAAGGAAGGAGGGAAAGAAGGAAGGAAGGAAGGGAGGAAGGAGGGAAAGAAGGAAGGAAGGAAGGAGGGAAAGAAGGAAGGAAGGAAGGAAAGAAGGAAGGAAGGAAATAGCAGTAGCACTACCACTTAGACTTACATACCGCTTTACAATGCTTTACAGCCCACTCTAAGTGGTTTACAGAGTCAGCCTGTTGCCCCCAACTATCTGGGTCCTCATTTTACCCACCTTGGAAGGATGGAAGGTTGAGTCAACCTTGAGCCCGGTGAGATTTGAACTGCTAAATTGCAGGCAGCCGGCAGTCAGCAGAAGTAGCCTGCAGTACTGCACTCTAACCACTGTGCCACTGTGGCTCATGATCCTGTCCTGAGTCACTACTGAATAGAAGACCATGGACATTCAAATAAATAAACAAATAATTAGGAAGCCAGTGCCCAATTACACAAAAAATTGCCCTATTTTGATCACAAATAACATTGTTTCCCCAAGCTACAACCTGCCTTATCCCAATCTAGATTTGTCTTGCGATCCTGATTTTCATGGAACTAGGATTGAGTCTTAAGCCTAGCTCGAAGCATCTGTCATAGCTTGTCATTTGAAGTTTGTTCTAGCCCTCACAACACACGCATGCACACGCACAAAGACACACAATAAGAGAACTCCACTTACAGCTGCAAAACACCGCTGGGATGATTGTCTCTTTTCTCGGCATTGCTTCGTTTCTGTTTCATCCATTACCTGAACGAAGTGTGAAAGCATTTTCTACACTTACTTACCCTGGCACTGAGAGTGTGTGAAGTCCATTCGTCTTCATCATTAGCTAGCTGGAGAGGGAAACCCCCCCTCCAAAGAATTACTCCGTTCCTCAAATGAATCTGTTGCTTGCCTCTAGTTCGTTTTCCAGATCAATGTAGATGATGATTAACTGGCGGTTTGGGTGAGTAATCTCCAAAAGAAAAGACTGCCATTCCGAGAGATCCTTTCTGAAAGCATTAAGAGGTTCTCCATGAGAGTCTCTGGAGATATTCAGTCATCCAGGTCCTTCTTGTCTCAAAGGGGCTTTTTCAAAAGACAACAGGACTATTGGTTTCTGGAGGAAGAGGAGGAGGAGGAGGGGAGGGAGGAGGAAGAGGAAGAAGAGGAGGAGAAGGAACTAGTTTTGCTTTTCATCCAAGAACTTTCATCACTTCATCTTGTTCCAGGACAAGATTGGGTGGTCCATCTGCATTTGAAAAAAACATTTTGAAGGCAGCAAAGTCCCACATTTTGGATAGAGAGAACCACTGGATTGAAAGAGGGGTGTGATAGGGGGAGAGATATGACACCACCTATCTTGCAGCAGTTCCAAGAAGAGTCCACAACCAATTGCGCCCCAATTTAGGTGACCGCAGGGGCCTAGATAAATCCCCAAGTGGCCTCAAGAACTCTCAGAGAAAGTGCTAATGACCAGATGACTACAAAGAAACACAATCCTTCGATTTCCCCATAACCATCTCCAACCTAATGAGGCTTGGATGAGAAGCAAACATTTCCTCCTCCTCCTCCTCCTCCTCCTCCTCCTCCTCCTCCTCCTCCTCCTCCTCCTCCTCCTCCTCCTCCTCCTCCTCCTCCTCCTCCTCCTTCCTCCTTCTCCTCCTTCTCCCTTCCTTCTTCTCCTTCTTCCTTCTTCCTTCCTTCCTTCCTTCCTTCCTTCCTTCCTTCCTTCCTTCCTTCCTTCCTTCCTTCCTTCCTTCCTTCCTTCCTTCCTCTCTCTTTCTTCTTTCTAAAAAAAACCAGTCCAGTTGCCTTTTGGCTTTTGAAAAAGCACCTTTGAGATTTCCCAGGACTTCTGAAACATTTGCCTTGTTCTGCATCCTGCTTTAGATTCCATTCATGTGTGTAAATCCTTCATTGGTGGTTAAAAACCACTCGGCATATGCAGGATATGAAACCAATCACCAACTGTATCTGGGAAGTTGGCATTTTTATGAAGCAATGGAGAAGCATTAATCTCCCCCCATTCTGGAATGTCCAAAATGAAGGAAGCTAATCCTGATCATTTCTCCCTTGAATACAAGGACCTATCAAACTCCAGAGTCAACATCTCTGGTTCCAAATAAAAACCAATTACAGAGAAGTCCATAAATCCCTAGCTTCAACCAGACCTGCTCATGTCCCAGCCATATGAGGGTAAGATTTTCTAACTAATCCACCTATCAAAACTCCCCCTCCCAAAAAAAACCAAAAGGGTGGGATCTGGAAAAATGGAGGAGACCACCTGGAAGTAAAAGGAATTAACAGTGAAACATTAACAAGATTCCTAAAAAATACATTCTAACTGAATGTATTTGTAACAAGATAATAGAACCCCAGGAAGAGAAAGTGGAAAAAAGAAACAAGAAGAAACAGCTTTGGACTATTTGGATTACTTGGTGATTTTTGGACTTTTGGTTATTGGATTTAAATGACTAAAATCAATTGGGTGGTTGTTTAAAAGTGTTTAAAATGACATCACTCTTGGAAGAATTGAAAATGGAACTTAAAAAACAGAAAGAAGATGCACAAGAAGACAGAGGGTTTTTTGGTTTTGTATTTCAATTTTTAGAAATGGAGATCTTGAACTATGAGAAACAGCAAGAAATGCTTGAAGAATAAGAAGGACGGGACAAAGAAGAAGCCATCTTTAATGATCAAGTAATTCTATGTGGGGGAAAAAGGAAAGCGGGGGAAAGAGGGAAAAATTTAAGATTTGAAAAAACAAAAAAAGAACAGTTTGAAAAGCAGTATGAGGAAGAAACAGAAGAGAGGATTAAAAGGGGAGGGAGAAGAAGAGTGGGAAGAAGGAAAGGAAAATAAGTTATAAAGGACAAAAACAGGACATAGAGAAACAGAGAAACGTACAAGGATTAAAGGTATAAACCTATTTAGAAGACATAGAGATAATGGGTGAAAATTTAAATGAAAGAGAGGATTCTGTAAGGGTACATAAGATAGCATTGTTATATTAGAAATAGAAATGAATTTAGAAAATATGAAACAAGTGTGGTTAAAGTGATAGATAAAATACTTATTGTAATGTAATGGAATGTTTGTTAATAAATAAATGAAATAAAGAGAATGAGAGAATGAAATTAGGAAAGGATGGGAACATTTTAATTGATATTAATTACTTATAAAAAAATTAAGTGAAGAGAAATATGAAAAAATATGAAAAAATATGGAAATATTATAAGTGTTCCTAAGGATGTATGATATTTAATAGAAAAGATATTTTAAAGATGTTAATTAATATTAATGGAAGATTGTAACTAACATTAATGTTGAGCCGAATTGGAATAGAATGAGTATTTTATGTATTATTGTTATATATATTATCTTTAAGAACTTAGTGTGTATTTTAAGAATGTACCAAGCAGAATTCGATTGGCAAAAGTTATGTGTTATAAAATAGAGGTTAGATATTGAATGTTATAATTGTAAAGGAATAAATTGAAGTTTAAATAAGATCTGAATGGACAAAAATTAAAAGATACAAAGGTGTCATACTCCAATCAGTAACTACAGGGGAAAACTTGTTTAATGAGAAAAGAAAATATGAAATTGAAACAGAACAGACAAAAGTATAAACATAATGATTAGAAAGATATTGAAACTTAGAAAAAGATATGTAATTGAACTTAGAAAGGAATGAGATAATCAAAAACAAGGTTGAGAAAACTAAGGGAAGGGAAAAATCACTGAGAAAATGCTAAAATAGTAATAAGATATGGAATAGAATTCAAAGATGAATATGAAATTGAGTTTGTGTCTGTATGGAAAAGTGACAACCCGGGATCATGCTATTCTAAAAAAAAGATATTTTATTTGTATTATGTTTTGTGAAAATCCAAATAATTCTTTTTTTTCATCCTGGACCAAATTATTTACTTACAAATACACTTTATCTTGCTTTTTGTGGGACGTAGAGCTGATCGGAACCAGAACAAGACAAATGTAAGAGAAGAATGTGAGCTCTCCAATTCCCCCCCCCTCCCCCAAATTCCATGTTGCCAAAGCTGCTGTAATTCTAGGAAAAAAATAAAAAAGAATTCCTAAACACAGTCTGAATGTGACAAATGACCCCAGAAGTTTATTTAATTAAAAAAGGGGGAGCTTTTATATTCCCCTTGGTGAAGG
Organism: Notechis scutatus; assembly: GCF_049901735.1. Taxonomy (NCBI): domain Eukaryota; kingdom Metazoa; phylum Chordata; class Lepidosauria; order Squamata; family Elapidae; genus Notechis; species Notechis scutatus. The sequence goes on along the minus strand of NC_142021.1, from coordinate 10,456,133 downwards.
CTTGCATTACGATCTTTCCTACTAAATCACTTAGTAAATCCTCTTTGCAAAAAAAAAGAAGAAGAATGAAAGAAAATAGATAAATACATTCCACATTCTTTGGCACTCTTTCTGGGGAGAATTAGAGAAATTAGAGGTACTAAAAACAAGTCCAAATTATGATTTTGTTTCTGCTGGTCCTTTTTGCTTAGATGTTCTCCTCCATTGGATTGAGATAATGGCCTTCAACCTTTCCATTTTTTCCCTCCCACCCATCGCCTCCCCTCCCCCAAATATAAGATTCAGATGGCAAATCTGAAATACTGAGAATTAACCAGCTTGAAAGCATCTAAACCATACATCAGGATTTACTTTGGGGTCTTGACTTGGGGGGTTCAGCTCAAAGAATGAGATCTTACTTGACTTCTCCTTATTTATTCATTTTTTTTTATTTTCCCTTGTGTGTTGGCATCCAACACCTCTCTACAAGTCCCATTCAATATTATATTTTTGTTATTTGGGATTTTTGACTATACTCTGGATATTTTCCATGAAAACCCAATGACCCACATTTGGGTTATGCATCAAGTTCTATTTTTTCTCTCTATGCTCCTTGTTTTTGACTACTATCTCAACGTAAAGGCAGAAAGGTGAGTGGAGGGGAGAAAAAAAAGAAGAGATAAGAAAGAAAACAGAATCTTTTTCAGATGTATTGTTACACTTTTTCATGTAGCTGTTCCATGTAGTTCCTTAGTTCTTTACATTCCCCCAAGTCCATGTCTTGGCAAACCCATTTGATATCGTCCTCACTGCTGGTCAGAATGGAGTTGACCGTCGGGTAGCCACCATCTGAAGAGATGGTGGTGAAGGTGGTGAATTGGACACGTTTCCGTTTGGAGGTGGGCGAGGTGGCCTGTTCGTTCTTCTGCTCCTTCACTTCTGGGGAGGTGGCAGAGTCTGTGGATCGGAAGAGTTGGCCGTTGAGGTTCTTCTGAGGGTTGGCACTAAGGAGATATTTACTTTCTTCTAAATCCACGCTCCTGTCAATGGCTGTAATGCATTCCTCCTGTTGGGTGGAGAAATTGAGGTGGTTCTCCAGCAGCTCAGTTCTATTACTCAGTCCTACCCAGTCGTGAGAATGCCTGAGGCCTTCTTGCTCTTCAAACGGAACCTGCTTATGCCTGTATTTCAAGGCAAAGGTGACACAGTTGATGAGGAACACCAAGATGGCCAAGCAGAAGACACCGAGCAAAGCATACATCCCGATTTCCAAGTCACTTAAGCCCCTGGGTGTCTCCTCAGCATCGTCCTCTTCCAAATCCCCATCGCTCCTGGGCAGGTCTACCTGAGCTGGGAAACTGGTGAAGTCTATCGGGAGAGTTTGCATACGACCATCGTCGTCTAGGAGGCTCTCGCGGTCTTCTTTCTTGCTCAGGATGGACTTCTGAGTGCTAGTCGTTCTGGTTTCTTCATGTCCCATGGAGGAGCTGTAGTAAGGTCCCTCTGGGCGAGATCTCTCCTGCAGGCTTGTCTTCTGACGACGATCAGTGGTCCGGTTCTCCAGGTGGACCCCGTCTTTGCCATGCTTACTGTCACTTGGGTTGGAGACAGTGTCATTCTGGCCAAATTTGACTTTGATGTTTCCGGTCCCCACTGCCAGAATGCTCTTCCTTTTCGACTTCTGGCACGATTCACTGATGACCAGCTCCACTTTCACCAAGAGACCCTGGCCTTCTGACTCGGCCACAAGGAAAGGCCACTTAAACTTGGGAGCCTGGTGGACAGACACCACCTTCTCATCCAGAGACGTGGCCACCAAAGAAAAGTCCTGGGCGTCGTATATGTCTAAGGGCATAACTGCTCCATCACTGAACTGGATCCAGCAACTCATCACGGCTTCCTATTTTTTTGGGGGGGAAATGAGACAGAATGATACTGGGACACACCCATCAAAATGGTACCCCCCCCCCGGTACAGGTAGTCCTCAACTTATAACAGTGAATTTAGTGACTGTTCAAAGTTATAACAGCACTGGAAAAAAAATGACTTATGGCCCCTTTTCACACTTATGACCGTTCCAGCATCCCCATGGTAACATGGTCACAATTCAGATGCTTGGAAACTGGTTCATATTTATGATGGTTACACTGTCCTCGGGTCATGTGATCAACTTTTGCAACTTTCTGAGAAGCAATAGCCATAGCACTTAGACTTATATACCGTTGTACCGTGTTTTACAGCCCTCTCTAAGTGGTTTACAGAGTCAGCATATTGCCCCCAACAATTTGGATCCTTGTTTGACCAACCTCGGAAAGATGGAAGGCTGAGTCAAACTTGAGCTGGTCAGAATTGAATTCCTGGCAGTGGGCAGAGTTTGCCTGCAATACTGCATTCTAACCACTGTGAAGGAAGGAAGGAAGGAAGGAAGGAAGGAAGGAAGGAAGGAAGGAAGGAAGGAAGGAAGGAAGGAAGGAAGGAGGAAAGAAGGAAGGAAGGAAGGAAGGAAGGAAGGAAGGAGGGAAAGAAGGAAGGAAGGAGGGGAAAGAAAGAAGGAAGGAAGGAAAGAAGGAAGGAAGGAAGGAAGGAAGGAAGGAAATAGCAATAGCACTACCACTTAGACTTACATACCGCTTTACAATGCTTTACAGCCCACTCTAAGTGGTTTACAGAGTCAGCCTGTTGCCCCCAACTATCTGGGTCCTCATTTTATCCACCTCGGAAGGAGGGAAGGCTGAGTCAGCCTTGAGCCTGGTGAGATTCGAACTGCCAAATTGCAGTCAGCCGGCAGTCAGCAGAAGTAGCCTGCAGTACTGCACTCTGACCACTGCGCCACCGCAACTCTATAGCGAAAACAATGGGGAAGCCAGATTCACATAACAACTGCAGGGATTCACTTAACAATTGTGGCAAGAAAAGTTGTAGAATGGGGCAAAACTTACTTAACAAACGTCTCATTTAGCAACATAAATTTAGTGGCCGTAGATCAAGGACTATCTGTATACAGTCAGAATGCATACTTTTGAAAATACCTGAGATACCATGTAAGTTATTAATGTATTAATTTATAAAATGTATTGTGCACCCTCAAGATGACTCTGGGGGCATGATCAGGAAAATAATTAAGAGTGTACAGAAATGAACATATTAACATGGGCAATCAAAGAACAAGAACAAACTGAATATTATATGATATGGGAATTATTTTATCAATGGTTGGAAAATAAAAAATAGAAGCTAGAAATTAAATATAAGAATGCAGAGAAGAAGGAGCTAAACAGGATGGTGATAATGATAAGATATATTATGTGTTAGCGGGTTAAAATAAGAATGTAATTATTGTTGTTATGGTAAGGAATTTGTACTAGTTAGAAATATTATTGCAGAAGATATTTGTATTAGATGACACACTGTTTAAATGAAAGATGGAATGTTTGTAAAATAAAATTAAAAAATTAATAAAAAAGATGACTTGCAGATAGATAGATAGATAGATAGATAGATAGATAGATAGATGATAGATAGATAGATAGATGATAGATAGATAGATAGATAGATAGATAGATAGATAGATAGATAGATAGATAGATAGATAGATAGATAGATAGATAGATAGATAGATAGTTGGGCACTTTATTTTTAACTTCCCTGTTGGTTAATAAAATTGTCCCTCTGGGACCATGTTAGAAGCTGCATCTCCAACAGTCCTTAAAGTTACTGTATTTTTGTTCAAATGTCTCCTCTTTCCTTTCCATTTTTCTTCTCCAATTGTCCCTGCACATTCTGTGGCAACTGAGCTAAAAGATGGAGTTCCTTTTTAAAAAAACAAAAAACTAATGCAGATCTTATAAAAGGAGAATATTTGTAGCTCAGGGTTGGAATGAGGGGTCCTTGGTGCTCTCTGAGCTTGGTTCTTTTCTTGCAGACATTTCTTGACCCTACTAGGGAATATCATCAGTACTAGAAGGGAGGAGGAGGAGGGGGAAGAGGACTGGGAGGGAGAGGAGGAGGCCCGTGTGTCTGGATGCTCTCTGAGTTTGGTGGTTTTCTTGCAGATGTTTCATTATCCAAATAGGGACTATCATGAGTACTAGAAAGGAGTGGGATTTGCAGAATTGAGGAGGAGGAGGACTGTGGGGTCCTTGGTACTCCCTGACCTTGTCTGTCTTCTTGCAGATGTTTCATGACCAAACATGATGATGTGACCTAGTTTGAGTAACGAAATGTCTGCAAGCAAACCACCAAGCTCAGAGAGAACCAAGGACCCCCAATGCAGACACGGAGCAAAATGAACTTAACGCTGGAAAAATGAGAAAAGGAAAAAGGAAAGAAACTGAGAAGGACCCTAAAGCCAAAGACACTTCCACTCCATTCTTACAGTGGGCAATCAGGTATATTTGGTGTGTTCAGAAATGAAGCATTGCTCCAAAAGCAATATTTTCCCCCCAAATATTCCAAATATGGCCCCCAATTGCTGGGCCTAAGACACACAGTCTTGTAGTTTGACCTTCTGCTACCCCGCCCAGCTCAAAGTCTCTTTTGAAACCCTCTATAAATTGATGGCCATGATCAATTCTACTGATGGCAGGTTGAGTCCTGTAGCTTTGGGCATTTAGCTGATGATCTCAAGATGAACAACCACACAAGAGGGAGAACAACTTTACAGTTTACAGATTAACAGAGTTGGAAGGGACCTTGTAGGTCATCTAGTCCAACTCCCCACCCAAGCAGGAGACCCTACAGAATTTCTGACAGATGGCAGCCCAGTCTCTTCTTGAAAGCCTCCAGTGTTGAAGCTCCCACAACTTCTGAAGGCAACTTCTGTTCCATGGGTTGATTGTTCTCACTGTCAGAAAATTCCTCCTTATTTCTAGGTTGAATCTCTCTTTGGTCAGTTTCCATCCATTGTTCCTTGTCTGGCCTTTGAGTGCTTTAGAAAATAGCTTGACCCCTTCCTCCTCTCTTTGGCAGCCCCTCAAATACTGGAAGATGCTCTCCTGTCTCCCCTGGTCCTTCTCTTCCCTAGACCAGCCAGGCCCAGTTCCTGCAACCATTCATCGTAGGTTTTATCCTCCAGTTTTTATCACCCTGGTTGCTCTTGTCTGCACTCTTTCTAGAGTCTCAACATCTTTTTTATAGTGTGGTGACCAAAACTGGATGCAGCATTCCAAGTGAGGTCTTACTAAGGCTTTATAGTAGTAGTATTTTCTCTCTCTATCCATCTTTGTCCCCTACCCCACTCTCCCACCTCCAGCACTATTTTATCCATCTCCCCAAAACCACCAGGCAGGCAAAATCACATCTGGATGGCATCCATGCTGAAGGACCAACAAGGTGAAGATGACAGAATTTGCTGAGATGGCTAAATTGATTCCTTTAATCAGAGAAAAAGACAATATCTACATTTATTGCTGACCGAAATCCTTTCTAGACTTTTTTTTTTGCTGTGAAAAACAGAAAAGAATGAACATACGATTTATGGTTGGGATGATTAGACAGGATAGATTATAAAAAGGAGAGAGGGATGTTGTAACCATTGAGGAAGGGATAAATTGATAACTGGACTTATAACTTGCCATAAAGAATATATTGCATGTTGCTCCTTTGTAGCTGTTCTCCTTTTTTCTTTTTTCCCCTTTCTTGCACTTCGAGCTTTCTTTTCCTTTTCTTTTTCTGGCTATATAATTAATTTATATTGGGGTGTTTTGCTTCTTTCAAAAAACATCTTTAATAAAAATTATATGCATAAAAAATGAAGGACCGCCAAGGTTAAGGAACAGCTAGATTTGCAATACAACCTTCTTCTCCAAAACATGCATTTTTGGCAGGTGAGCAGTGGGATGCTCTATTATTTATGAGAGGTTACCAGAAGAAGAAGAAGAAGGAAAAAAAATACATATTTTTTCCACCCTGGGCTTGCTCTAGTTTTACCGCCCTATTGACTGGAACAATGCTTCTCTATTTAGAAGTTTGGTGGCCTTCAGAGATGAGCACCTATAAATCTAAAATGTCCTTTTAGAATAATACTAACTATTCCACAAGGACACCAGTGCCAGTTCACCTGCTCAGTTGGCAAGAGAAGGCAGGAAAGGCAGATTTGGAAAATGGCGGACTGTTGCCAAGGAACGCTGAAGGTTTGGCATCTGCTCTCTCTCTCTCTCTCTCTCTCTCTCTCTCTCTCTCTCTCTCTCTCTCCTCTCCCTCTCCCTCTCCTCTCCCTCTCTCCTCTCTCTCTCTGTGGGGGGTGTCTTTTGTTCCCATTTACCCAATTTTATTTCCCAGAAGGTTGTTTCCTCTGTTTGGAAACTTTGGGGGGGGGGTCTTGGTGGGCACAAGTCTTTATGATGAGTGGTGTATTGTCAGAGTGAGATTATGGGAGATGTTGATGAAGAGGAGGGAGGGGGAGAGAAACTAATAGGGCTGAAGGAAGAGAGTTGAAGCAGAAGAATAATATTATTGGGGGAGGAAGAGGGGAAACACTGGGGAAAAGAAGGGGAGGGGAGGGGGAGGGGAAAGGGAAGGGATGAATGGGGAAGGGATAATGGAGAAGGGAAGGGAAGCAATTAATGGAGACAGGAAGGGAAGAGAGAAAACAGGAAGGAAAAGATGGAAGGAAGGAAGGAAGGGCAATGGAGGGAGGGAGCAAGGAAAGAAAGTAGGGAGGGAGGGAAAGAAAATGAAGTGGAAGAGGATAAGGATGAAACAGACATTAACAACACTGCTTGGTTCTCCATTTGGCTGCCTGTAGTTTCATAGGGTCCTTTAAAACACTGTATCCCACATTCACCTCTGGTTTGTCAAAGTATCCATTGAGAAGCAATTGCTTATGTTTTAGAAAGAAAGGTGGACCCCGCCGTGCTCAGACAGGATGCTTGGAGGCCCAACCCGGAGAAAAGGAACTTCAGATAGGAGGCTGCTACCTGCTTTTCTGCTTGAAGCACTTCGTGGGCGATTGCTGTAGCGAAGATGGCTCTGTTGCTCCCGGTGCTCAGCTGTAACGAGAGCGAGAGCCCTGATACCAGTTGGACGCCCAGGTCAGTGATGGTCACCTTCTCATCCAGGACCGTCACCGTCTTCTCTGCCAAGATGGCATCGGAAAGTGGGGACAGGATCTGCAGGAGGAGACCAAAGGGACAGTTCATCTCTACACTCCAAGGAAATCACTTTTCCCAAACACTCTGCATGTCTCACTTTGATTTACCGTCCGCCCCCCCCCCCCCTTTTCTACCCCCCCCCCCCCCCCCCCCCCCCCCCCAAACACCAGGACTGACACCCCCCCCCCCCCCCCCCCCCCCCCCCCCCCCCCCCCCCCCACCCCCCCCCCAACATTCCCCCCCCCCCCCCCCCCCCCCCCCCCCACCCCCCCCCCCCCCCCCCCCCCCCCCCCCCCCCCCCCCCGCGGTTGGGGACCCCTGATGTAGAGAGCCTTTATTTATTTATTTTCCCCCAAACCACCATGTTGTTAATCAGATCGCAGCCCTGTAAAACAACAATGTGCATTATAAAGAGTGATTGACTTGGGACTTAAGTTTCAGAAAATAGGGATTGGGAAGGGAAGAAGGAAAGTTGGGTAGAAGAGAGGGAGGGAGGGAAGGAGAGAGGGAGGGGAAAAAGAAGGGAGGAAAATAGCAGAGATGGAAGGAAGGAAGAAAAGAAGAAAAGAAAAGAAAAAGAAGGGAAGAGGGGAAGAGAGGAAGGAAGGAAAAATAAGGAAAGAGGGGAAACGAAGAAGAAGGAGAACAAAGAAGGGAGGAAAAGAAAAGGAAGAAAAGGAAGGAAGAAAGAAGGAAGGAAGGGGAAAGAGAGATTGGTTGTAAAAAGGAAAATGAGAGGGAGGGAGGGAAGAAAGGAGAGAGAAAAATGAATGAAGGGGAGAGAGGGAGGGAGGGGAGGAAGGAAGGAAGGAGAGAAGGTTGGAAAGGAGAGATGGGTTGGAAGAAAGGAAGGAAGGAATGGGAAGGGGAGAGAGGAAGGAAGGAAGGAAAGGAAAGGAAGGAAAGAAGGAAGGAAGGAAGGAAGGAAGGAAGGAAGGAAGGAAGGAAGGAAGGAAGGAAGGAAAGACAAAGGACCACCAGGGAACAATCTGTTCAAGGTGGGATGATCAGATGCATTCATCCTATTTTGTTTTCACACTGAAACCTCTACAAGATGTTAATCATGAATACACCTTCTCCAAAATTGCGCATTTCTACCTGTATGTTCTCTCAACAGATAAATCTCTAAACACACCTTATCTCCAAACCCATCTCTCTCTGAGCCTCTAGGTGCTCCTGACAGTCTGAGAACTTTCTTTTAAAATCCTGAGAACTGAGACATCCAGATCTGCATATTTGAAAATGCAGGTTAAGAAAAACAAGAGAATCCCTCAAAGAGATAACAAACGTGATCATTCTTAAACCCTTCTTCCTTCTGTCTTAGATTTTTCCACCTCATCCCAGGAATTTTCCTCTGTTATTATGTTCTATGCTCATGGGGCCAGGGTCTTGCATAGATTGATTTAATTTTCCTACCTTTTTATTTGTTTCTGCTAAAAAAAACTATGAAAGAGAGAGAGAATAAGACAGAGAAAGAGAGAGAATAAGACAGAGAAAGAGAGTGAGTGAGTGAGCGAGAGAGATACGGAGAGACAAATAAAACAGAGAAAGAAAGGTAGAAAAAGAGAAAAAGAAAATGAGAAAGAGAGATGGAGAGAAATAGAATATGACAGAGAAAGAGTAAAAGAGACAGAATGAGTGAGAAAGAGAGAGAGACTAAGACAAAGAAAGAGAATGATAAAAAGAGAATGAAAGAGAAAGAGATGGAGAGAGAGAGAGACAGAATAAGGCAGAAAGAGCGAGAGAGAATAAGACAGAGAAAGAGAGAGAGAAAAGGAGAATGAGGGAGAGAAAGAGAGAGAGATGGAGACAGAATAAGACAGAGAAAGAGAAAAAGAATGAGAGAGAATAAGACAGAAAGAAAGAGAGAGAGAATAAGACAGAGAGAGAGACAGAATAAGACAAAGAGAAAAAGAGAATGAGAAAGAGAGAATGAGAAAAAGAATGAAAGAGAGAGAGATGGAGAGAGAGAGAGACAGAATAACACAGAAAGAGAAAAAGAAAAAGAAAGAGAGAGAGAGAGAGAAAGAGAGAGAGAGATTTATAAACATGGAGCAATCGAGTAGATGAGATCTTGGCAGTCCATATATAGGTGACTTGGATGGATTCTCGGGAGACAGGTATTCTTCCAAGTGAATGGACCAACTATCAATTTGTCACTCACTTCCTTGCTGCATTTCTCTCCCAAATATATTCTTTGTATTATCTGGACACAAGGCAGAGTGAAGAGTTTCTGCAACTGATAAATGTCTTTAGAAAGAGCTGCAGAGTGATGCCATTTCTAACAAAAGCCCCCTTATATGTATAAAAAAAAAGACGGATAAATTTGCTCAATGCAATGTGCGGGTTGCTGAGTGCCATAAAAAGCTTTTTGCAATGCAGGAGTGAAAGAAGAAAAAAAAACACCTTATCTGTAGCTAATCCAACAGCATAAAATGAACTTTTAGTACCTTTCAGGGCATTCTTGAAACATAAAAACACTTCTTTCTGCTTTGTGCTACCGTTTTGGTTTCTTTCTAGCATAGTAGTTTGTTCGTTCCTATTTATCCTCCTTCTCAAGGTAAACCAAGATCAGATTTGGACTTTTAAAGGACTGTGGCTACATATTCAGCATTTTTATTACTTTAATAGGCTTTTCTGGTTCTGAAATGTACCTCAATCTTCCTATTTGCTTCCTCTTGGATTGATCATTCAGTAAGGTTCAAGACATATGAAGAACGGTTGCAGGAATTGGGTATGTCTAGTTTAATGAAAAGAAGGATCAGGGGTGACAGGATAGCAGTGTTCCAGTATTTGAGGGGCTGCCACAAAGAAGAGGGAGGGTCAAGCTATTCCCCAAAGTACCTGAAGGCAGGACAAGAAGCAATGGGTGGAAACTTTTTTTTTTTTAAAATGAATTTATTTATTAGAAACATTTGAAAGAAATAGCACAAGTAACTCAGAAGGACGGAAGGAAGGAAGGAAGGAAGGAAGGAAGGAAGGAAGGAAGGAAGGAAGGAAGGAAGGAAGGAAGGAAGGAAGGAAGGAAGGAAGGAAGGAAGGAAGGAAGGAAGGAAGGGAAAAAGAGAGAGAAAGAACAAAAGAAAAAGAAAGGAGAGAAAGAGAAAAAGAAAGAGAGAGAGAGAAGGAAAGAAGGAAAGAAAGAAAGGAAGAAGGTGGAAGAAAGAAAAAGAAGAAGCAACAGATGGAAACGTATCAAGGAGAGAAGCAACCTTGAACAAAGGAGGAATTTCCTAACAGAAAACAATTAATAAGTGGAACAGCTTCCTTTCAAAAGTTGTGGGTACTCCATCACTGGAGTTTTTAAAGAAGAGATTGGACAACCATTTATCTGAAATGGTAATGCTTGAGCAGGGGGTTGGACTAGAAGATCCCCAAGGTCCCTTCCAACTCTTTTTTTTATTCTGTTATTCAGTTGGATGGATTCTGCTGTCAGCTCGTAAAACATTCCTATGTCTGTTTCCGAGTTGCCATAAGAAGGACAGGGGAACCTGAAGGAGCAGTATGGCAAATAAAAACCAGAAGCACATTCCATGCTTATAAAGATTGTAACCTAGGCTACTAGATCTTCTGCCCACGAAAATCCTTCATTGGAGAGTGTGATTGATGACACCCAGCCTGTGACCATGTTTCATTGGAAAATCTGATTTATGACATACCCAGGGGTGTGGGGGGAGGGAAACAGAGTCATAGGTGATAATAGATTACATATGTCAGAGTTGGCTTCATATGGGTTAGTGCCGGACATGTTGCTCCAAATAAATCTTGTGGATTCTTTTGAAGTTTGGCTTCAAATGATTTAATTAGGGCAATCTTCGGAACCCTGACATCTGCACTTAATGAAACTTCCTAATTCACATGCCCTGTAGCCCTAAACTACATGCTGCCTTCGTATCTTAGTTGTGAACATCTCTAAGAGTCTCCAGTTAGATGAAGGATATGAATCTTTGGGTCTGGTCTAGTAAGGAACCTTCAGTTTTGCTCACCTGTAAGGTAGTCATTCCTAACTCCTGTCCCATTAGCACCTGTCCATCTTGCAGCTTGGCAATCCTTGGCTCTTCCACTTGCATGAAATTTTTTACTAGGTCAGTGATGTCCACTTGCCAGTCGGAGCCCAGCAGGTAAGTAGTTTGGCCACCAGAGTCCAAGGGTTCAGCTACAAACTGAGTAAGGACCCGTACTGTTGCATGCTGGTACTGGAGAGTACAACCTCTTCCCTTCCTCTCATCCTCCTCTTCATCATCACTGTCTCTAACAGGTCTGTGAAGAGATTTCAAGCCAGATGGTCAAACCAACAATAAAAAGTTGACCGTGTGGCACTGCTGATATTAAAACCCTAAAGCAGGGGTGGGCTTCACACATTTTAGCAATGGGTTCTCTGTCTGGTTGCTGGGTGGTCATGGTGGGTGTGGCCTAGTCGGATTCCTGCACCACTGCGGGGTGTGTGTGTTGCCCTTTCCGGACTCCAGAGGCTTTCCGTGAGCGTCCCAAAAGATGAAAACTGCCTCCCCGGGCTCTGTAGGCTCTCTGGAAGCCAGAAACGGGCCCATTTCTGGCCTTCCCAAACTTCCAGGAGGCCCATTTTTCACCCTCCCTGAGCCTCTGTGCGAGCCCTCCATTTACCTGCATCCAAAATGGGCCACATGGGGACTCCTGGGAGGGGCGGGGTGGGCGGGGCCAGCCAAGAGTGGGATTTGGGGGTTCTCTGAACAGCACAAAATCTTAACTAGGGGCTCCCCATAACCCCTGCGAACCCCCAGCAGCCCAGCCCTGCACTGAAGACTTGCTCTCATGGGGCACATGCATGAACTTTTCATGTGCCTGAGTGATCCATCAGCCCTACTGCTTTGGGGGTTCTTCTGGTCCTTCCCCTCAATGAAACAACCTCTTGCCCAACGTCCAAACTTGAGGACATCTTCACTTTCCTCCTCAAATATGCTGGTGGGAACTAAGCCATTTTTATATATTGTGTTTTTTTTTTAAGCATTTAGTAAACAGTGTATTGTCTGGGTCATTTTACACATACGTAATTCTAGTCACAATGATATTCTTTAAAAGGTAACGGTAAAGGTTCCCCTTGCACATATGTGCTAGTCATTTCCAGCTCTAGGGCCCAGTGCTCATCTCCATTACAAAGCCAAAGAGCCAGCTCTGTCTGAAGACGTCTCTGTGGTCATGTGGCCGGCATGACGAAATGCCTTCGAAGGCGCACGGAGGAATGCTGTTCCCTTCCCACCAAAGGGGTCCCTATTTTTCTACATGCATTTTTTTACATGCTTTCGAACTGCTAGGTTGGCAGAAGTTGGGACAAGGAACGGGAACTCATTCTGTTATGCGGCGCTAGGGATTTGAACCACTGAACTGCTGACCTTTCTGATCAACAAGCTCAGCGTCTTAGCCACTGAGCCATCATGTCTCTAGATATTCTTTGCCTGTATATAATAGTATTCTTCCAGTTTCTAATTTCCACCTTTATTGTCTAATCATTGATAAAACAAACCCCAAGTTAAAAATATTCTGTATCTTCTTTATCCTTTATCTTTAACATTAGCCTATCCATTTCTGCACAGTCTAGTATTTTTTAATTATATTTTCATCTGTAGGAGTTTCCTCATTTTTCCGGTATTGTGCAAATACGATTCTTGCTGCTGTCAAAACATGCAATATTAAATATACATTCCCTTTGTTGTAATTTTCTGGAAATATTTCTGGCCTTAGATATATATATATGTTGTTTTATCATTTGGGCAGTCTATGAATTCAAGGGGAAAGCCAGTTGGATCCAGTGAAGGTCTTGGACTAGGAATGAGGAGACCTTGAGTGAGGAGACCAACTGGGTGACTTTGGGTCAATGATTGTCTCTCAGAAGCAAATCATCTCCAAAAATGTTGCTAAGAAAACTTATGGACTTGTCCATGTAGTCACTAGGAGTCAAGACTCATGGAAGGCCAGAGAAATGCCCAGAGAGAGAGAGACACACAGTCACAAACACAAACAAATTAAAATATAGTGTCAACCCAGGTTAACCAAATAAAATATTCTGCCTGAGCACAATCTATGTATTGATGTTTATTGTCAATGAATGTACATGGTATCTGTTCACAAAAGTTAGATCTCCTTTAGAATAGAAAGTGGGGACGCGGCGACTCAGTGGCTAAGACGCTGAGCTTGTCGATCAGAAAGATTGGCTGTTCATCCCTAGCGCCACATAACGGAGTGAGCTCCCGTTACTTGTCCCAGCTTCTGCTAATCTAGCAGTTTGAAAGCACATAAAAATGCAAGTAGAAAAATAGGGACAATTTTGGTGGGAAGGTAACGGTGTTCCATGTGCCTTCGGTATTTAGTCCTGCTGGCCACATGACCATGGAGACATCTTTGGACAGCGCTGGCTCTTCGGCTTTGTAACGGAGATGAGCACCATCCCCTAGAGTTGGAAATGACTAGCACACATATGCCAGGGGAACATTTACCTTTACTTCAGAATAGAAAGTATTGGCAGTTCACACTTACTAGCAACCAAGGTAGATTGGCTGATTTCACACAACACAGAAACACCATGTAGAAAAAGATGGTTGGCTAGTTTGAGGAACACAGTGTGGTGTGAATGAAGGCAGTCAGATGTTTTCAGGCAATTATGGAAGAGGAGACCAGAGCATGGCATGGTTTGATGAGACCTCAGCTAGGAAGCTCCCACGGGATCTCACCTCTTGTTAGAAACGATGGGGATCCTCCAGCCCTTGATCTGATTTAACTCTGTGTCAGAGACTTCAATTTGCAATGGGAGGCGAGGAACCCACACAGTCAATTCCAGGGGGCTGTTCAGATGTTGGTATGTAAAATGGACCACTGCATTCACTTTGCCTTTCATTTCCTTCCCGTTGACGAATACGTAGTCACATCTTTCCGACACCTGAAAAAAAGAGAGAACAAAGAGAACAATTTTAAATAAAAGAATAATAGGATAACAGAATTAGCATAGAATAGAGTAGAGTAGAGTAGAGTAGAGTAGAGTAGAGTAGAGTAGAATTTCTTTATTAGTCAAGTGTGATTGGACACACAAGGAATTTGTCTTCGGTGCATATGCTCTCAGTGCACATAAAAAGAAAAGATACATTTGTCAAGAACCATCAGGAACAACACTTAATCATAGTCATAGGGTACAAATAGGCAATCAAATCATACTAGGAAACAATAAATATAAATAGTAAGGTTACAAGTAACAAAGTTACAGTCGTACAGTCATAAGTGGGAGGAGATGGGCAATAGGAACGATGAGAAGATTAATAGTAATAGTAATGCAGACTCAATAAATAGTTTGACAGTGTTGAGGGAATTATTTGTTTAGCAGAGTGATGGTGTCCTTAATTAGTTTCCACCCGTTGCTTCTTGTCCTGCCTTCAGGTGTTTTGGAGAATAATTTCACCCCCTCTTCTTTTGTGGCAACCCCACAAATATTGGAACACTTCTATCATGTCACACCTAATCCTTCTTTCATTAGACTAGACATACCCAATTCCTGCAACCATTCTTTGTATGTTTTAGTCTCCAGTCCCTAAAGACATAATGAAGTCTCAACAAAATCAGATACATCGGTGGAATGAAAGGGGAATGTTTGATGTAAAGACACTTAGCTACTAGGAATTTGGAGTGGGTATTACTAGATCACATCTGTTTCTATGAAATATTTATTAAATATATACATTTTCTCCATCTTTTCTTATACTGGTCTAAAATTGGAGACACTGTGATTCAAATGCTTGCATCAGCACCAATTAAACCCTGAATAGCTGGTGGAGTGGGAGAAGTTGCTTTGAAATCTTTGAACAACTTTCAGGGATGAATTTCCTGAATCAACTGGAATCTCAACCAGAAGCTCTTCAAAGCTTCAGAGAGAAAGAATAAAACCGGGCCTTCGTTTTTCTTACCTGGGCTTAACCTTTGACAACTTTAGATCTAGAGAAAGCTGAACAGGGCAGAGAAGAATTGAGGAACCTCTGAAGCATGACCGGAAGAGCGGAGTGGGGAAAAGAAGATTAAGAGATCAACCATCTTCTAATGGGCAAAAGGCCCTTGTGCAGAAAATGAAGATGTCTCCCGTGGCTTCAAAAGTATAAACATAGCAAGAGAAGCATCTTAATAGAAAAAGGTCGTAATAATGGGGCACTGTTGAGTTGGCTCCACACAATTCTTACTCCTTTGAAGAATTAAACTAGAGCCAAACCTAGAGCCCAGACAACCCACATCAGAAATCCTTAGTTGCAAGGGGCTCACGTCAAATAAGGGAATGGGGCTAAAGAGTTAAGTCTCAGATCTTAGAATCACTGAACTGGAAGGATTGTGTGGAATCTCTTAAGTCTAATCTCTCAGTCTGGCCAAGTATTCCAGACAGAGGACGTTTGATCTTGAAGAGATCCAACAAAACAAATCTTGGATCTGGAAGAATTTTTTTTAAAAAAGAAGCCACCACACTATCCATTTTTGGTTCTTTGATCTTGATCTTAACAGAATAACATAGTTGGAGAAGAGTGGAAGTCTTCCAGTCCAACCCCTTGCCTAGGCAGAAAACCTTAGACCATTTCAGACAAATCATTGGCCAATCTCTTCTTAAAACCCCCCAGTGTTGGAGCACCCACAATTTCTGAAGGCAAGCCATTCCACTGATGAATTGTTCTCACTGTCGGGAAATTTCTCCGTAGTTCTAGGTTCTAAAATTTCTAGAGAAATCTCCTCTCAAGATTACCAGTCAATGCAAACTCACCATTCTTGGCCCAAAAGTTCTAGCAACTCCATGTTCCTCAAAAATCAATTTATCTACCTGTAACAGAATAACAGAGTTGGAAGGGACCTTGGAGGTCTTCTAGTCCAACCCCCTGCTTAGGCAGGAAACCCTACACCACTTCAGACAAATGGCTGTCCAATCTCTTCTTGAAAACTCCCAGTGTTGGAGCATTTACAACTTCTGGAGGCAACTTCTTCCACTGGTTAATTGTTCTGACTGTCTGAAAATTTCTCCTTAGTTCTAAGTTGCTTCTCTCCTTGATTAGTTTCCATCCATTGCTTCTCGTCCTGCCTTGAGGTGCCTTGGAGAATAGCTTGACCCCCCCTTCCTTTTTGTGGCAACCCCTTTGTGGCAACCTGTCAAGTTTGCCTCATTCTTTGACCTTCTTCCCAATGTCAGTTCAATTATGATTTGGTCCCTTGGCTATTAATAAGTTCGGATGTTCATATCTATCATTTCCTGAGGCTGTTTTGTCATCTGCCACCAAAGATGACACACCCCTCAGTTAAACCCCAGGAGCACATATGCATATCCAATAATTTATTAACTCCCATTTTACAGTGGCACGATCTATTAAAGCTCTCAGCTGCTTCACTCTTTCTTGGTTGTTTTTTTAATAATTGCCATCCATTACCAACTGGATTTTTTTTTCTGCGTGCTCCATTATGCTCAGTACAGTTCATATTTCTGACTTTGGAATATGCGTGATTTTGCCCTTACGTGAATTTAAGGCCCACTTTCCCCCTTCAGTTTTCTATTTAAATGCAGATCAGATCTAAATCTTATTGAAACATCACAAACTGCAGCAGCATAATTTATGCCCCCCCCCCTCTCTCTCCCTCCCTCCCTCCCTTCCTTCCTTCCTTCCTTCCTTCCTTCCTTCCAGGCTAGCAGGCTGAAAAAGGAAATTTATGCATAGATCCTTGGTTTGTTATTAACTGCAGAAGTCTGGTTCGATAAAACCCCCAGTCTTTTTTTTTTTTTTTTTTTTGTGATACAATATTAGCTTTTATTGATTCCAGAGGATTCTCCCTTCCCTCAGCACACACCATTACTTGCTTCTCGTTTTGGAGGAGGAAAAAATTCAGCACTGGGTTTTCCTTAGAAGTGTGGACAGTTGCAAAAGATTATCGTACAGTCATCGCCGAATCACACACTGACTGGCATCACTAAGCCAACTCATTAATTCCCATAAATGTAACCAACTACCCTGGGGATTTTCAAGAACAGCTCTTTTTATGTTCCAATCACCCCCTTTGGAGGACAAAATGCAAACGCTATTTTAAATTTATTACTGAGGCTTAATTGTACAGCTTTCGGTGGCTTAACAGAAGTAATGCAATAATACAAATGGCTTAGCGTAGGCTTTGGCTATCTCTTCCCTCCCCCCACCCCACCTTTTCTTTCATGGGTCATGAGAGTTCTCAGTTTAATACTTGTTTTATTTTAATTAGGGTTCCATATAGGCTTGGTTGTATTGTAGGATGTTATTTTCCATAGGCACGGTTGTTGGGTGAGGTTTATCCCAGTGTCAATATTTGTTTACCGTGTTGGCAGTTCAGGTTTTATGCCGTTGTTTTTGAACTTGCTGGCTCCCTTTGAATAGTGCCACACCTTGATAAAAACATGGATTATGATGATGGTGATGATAACAATAGCCCTTAGACTTCACAGTGCTTTCCAGCCCTCTCTAAGAGAGTCAGCCTCTCGCCCCCAACAATCTGGGTCTTCGTTTTATTGACCTCGGAAGGATGGAAGGTTAAGTCAACCTTGAGCCAGTCAGGATCGAACTGCTGGCAGTGGGCAGAGGAAGGAAAGAAGGAAGGAAGGAAGGAAGGAAGGAAGGAAGGAAGGAAGGAAGGAAGGAAGGAAGGAAGGAAGGAGAAAAGGAAGAGGAATAGCAATAGCACTTAGTCTTATATGTGAAGCAGTCTTCAGAGTGTTTTCCAGCCCTCTCTAAGTGGTTTACAGAGTCAGCCCCCAACAATCTGGATCCTCATTTTACCAGCCTTGGAAGGATGGAAGGCTGAGTCAACCTTGACCCTGATGAGATTCAAACTGCCAAACTGCTGGCAGCTGATAGTCAGCAGAAGTAGCCTGCAGTACTGCATTCTAACCACTGCACCACCTCGGCTCAATGTGATGATCAATGACAACAGAATACAATTCAGATCCTAATCAATACATTAAAACAAATACCTTTAACAACATCATACTCATAATGTCCTAACTATCAAAAAACCCAACAGAACTCAAACAGCCCCAGTCTGCCATTTCCCCCAAGGAGCAGATTTTAACTGATTGCTGAAAATCACCAGGGAAGGACCATCTTGGCGGTCCTAGAGGAAGAGAGCCCTAACCAAGAATGTCCATTTCCTGAGCTTTTGTTTGTTTTATCTTCTAGTACTTATGCAGGGTTTCTCAACCTTGGCAACTTTAAGATGGGTGCACTTCGACTCTCAGAATTTCCCAGGCAGCCATACAGCCTGGGAAATTCTAGGACTTGAAGTCTACCCATCCTTAAAGCTGCCAAGTTTGAGAAGCATTGAGTTAAAAACTTTCAATATGTCAATCAGAATAGAGCTGGAAGGGACCTTGGAAATCTTCTAGTCCAACTCCCTGATGAAGCAGGATATCCTACACCATTTCGGACCAGTGATCATCCAATCTCTTTTTAAAAACCTCCAGTGATAGAGCACCCATGATTTCTGGAGGCAAGTTGTTCCACTGATTAACTGTCCTCACTGTTAGGAAGTTCCTCCTTAATTCCAGGTTGCTTCTCTGCTTGATTAGTTTCCATCCATTGTTTCTTGTCCTGCCTTCAGGTGCTTTGGAGAATAAGTTGACCCCCTCTTCTTTGTGGCAGCCCCTCAAATACTGGAAGACTGACATCATGTCACTCCTAGTCCTTCTTTTCTCTAGACTGGCCATATCCAATTCCTGCAACCATTCTTCCTATGTTTTAGTCTCCAGGCCTTTAATCCTCTTCTTTGCACTTTTCCCAGGGTTTTTGTTTTGTCTGTTCTTTTGTCAGATAGACAGATTCCACTAGAAGTAGATGTTCTCCAAGAGACATACCGAGCCATCAAGACAGATTAGCACCAGTACTTTGAAAGGGGATTCTTTCCCTTCATATCCAGAAATAAGAAGGCTACCAAAACAGGAACAGGCCTGGCAATCCTTAAATATTATTTCTATATCCAAATTCTGAAAACCTTGTTGTTTAGTTCCAGCCAGCATAATCAGTCCATTAGCTAAACCTCATTTCTGAAAATGCTCAACTTTGCACTGACACGCTCCATAAAAATTCAGGTCCAGAGCATTGGTGTGTTGTGTGTGTGTATGTGTGTGTGTGTGTGTGTGTGTGAACTTCTCCCCACTTCTTCCACCTTCTTGCATGCCTGCGCACACACACATTGGGCCATGGAAATCAATTTAATTGGGAAGCGTCAGGTCAGAAAAGGTGAGAAACTGCCACTCACCCAGTCTGTAAAAATCAGAGAGACAAAGCATCGCTATGAATTATGGATGGCAGGACAGATGTGGATGAAGGAGACAGGTGTCGCATTCTAGCAGGGAAGAGCACAGAGTTTGGGAAAATACTGCAGGGAAGCGGCATCTGTCATTGTCTAGTTAGACATAAGGTAGGCGAACATGAGAGAAAATGTGTTGGATGATACATCCCAGCAACCCACAACATCTGTTTGGGGACTTCGTTCTCCTCTCTGAAAATTGTCACCTATCCAGCCAGATTAGTCTCTTGTCTTTCCTAAACTGGACCTGTGCAGGACCTTGGACAGCAGCCGGTGATGATGTCGAGATGCTGGTTGGAAGCCTATGGAGATTCTCAGCCATCCAGGGCATGGTTGTCCCAAAGATGCTCTTTCAAGAGCTAACTGGACTTTCTTTGAAAATCCAGTTGCCTCTTGAAAGAGGACCTTTGCGACCGGGTGGTTGGAAGCATGGTGAACCCTCAAAACTTGCTCTGTGTGCCTTTGACGAAGCTTGCTCTCTCTTTAGATCAGTTGTGTCAAACTCCAGGCCCGGGGACTGGATCCAGTCCATGGGAGGTTTAAATTTGGCCCATGGAGCCAGCCTGGAAAGTACTGGCGCACGGTGCTTCTGCCAGCAAAAAAGGGGCATGGAGAAAAGAAAAAGATGGGAAGATGAGAAGAGATTATAGATTATAGATTAACAGAGTTGGAAGGGACCATGTAGGTCATCTAGTCCAACCCCCTGCCCAAGTAGGAGACCCTACACCATTTCTGACAAATGGCAGTCCAATCTTTTCTTGAAAGTCTCAAGTGATGAAGCTCCCACAACTTTTGAAGGCAAGCTGTTCCATTGGCTGATTGTTCTCACTATCAGAAATATTCTCCTTGTTTCTGGGTCAAATCTTTCCTTGATCATTTACCATCCATTATTCCTTTTCTGGCCCTTCGGGTGCCTTGCAAAATAGCTTGACCCCTTCCTCCTCTTCCTCCTATTGGAAGACTGCTATAATATCTCCCCTGGTTTTTCTCTTCACTAGATTAACCAGGCCCAATTCCTGTAGCCTGTGAGAGAGCAAAGAAGGAAAAATAAGGAAAGAAGGGAAGGAAGAAGGGAGAATGAAGAGGGAAGGAAAAAGAAGAAAAGAAAGGAAGGAAGGAAGGAAGGTAGGTTATAATGAGAGTCTCAGGGAAGTCCTGCCTTATCACTTGGTCACCACAGGTGCCCCTGACATGAGTCCCATGTCACATCTACCCCAGCCACGGCCACCTTCTGGACCTCCATAAGGTCAAGCACAACCCTGATGTGGCCCTCAATGAAATCAAGATTGACCCCCCACTGCTTTAGATGGTGGTGATGCTAATCCCCTGGAAGAACTGAGGCCAAGTGGTTGTATATCAGGAAGATACATTGCCACCACCCTTGGAGATTCTTCTTCATCTGTCACACTTGATCCGTGGACTGCTTACTGGGTCCCTGCTTAAGCATCAACATCATTTTTGGGACAATGCCAGTTCTGTCCGGCCTCAAAGAGCAGCCCATAGGAAGGGACCAGTGGCATGCCTAAAAAGACTCAACACGAGTCTTCCGAAAACTGTCGTACGCAGAGATTAGTTTGGGGGGAAGCTCGCGAATCTGTGTCTCCTGAGACAAAAATGCCGAGGAGAAAGATGCGGTTTCCATCACATAACCCTGGATTTCAGAAGGGTTTTTACTGTGCCGGGGACTTTAATCACCCTGCTTGGCTCTTGAGGCCATCCTTTCCCAGCACAAGCTTTTTCTGCATCCATAATGAAGACTCCAACAGCAATTGTCTCTCTCTCTCTCTCTCTCTCTCTCTCTCTCTCTCTGTCTCTCTGTCTCTCTGTCTCTCTGTCTCTCTTTCTCTCTCTCTCTGTCTCTGTCTCTGTCTCTGTCTCTCTCTGTCTCTCTGTCTCTCTGTCTCTCTCTCTCTCTCTCTCTTTGGCAGGCTTACAAGAAAGAGGGGAGGGTTGATTTAATGGGACACTCGACAATTATGATCTATGAGCAGAAGAAGCTGCGTTTTGTTGAGGTGGGCTAGTAAAGGTTTTACTTTGGTTCTGGCTGGGCTGGACCTTGGAGAGGGAGAGGGAAGCATCCGAGGCAGAGGTGGTATTCAGCCGGTTCTGACAGGTTCTAGAGAACCGGTAGCAGAAATTTTGAGCAGTTCAGAGAACTGGCAAATGTCACCTCTAACTGGCCCCACCAACCTCATCTCTTCTCTGCCTCCCAAGTCCCCGCTGATTGGCTGTCTTCTTTGGTTGCCCTGCCCAGGAGAACGGAGCTGGAAAGCAGGTTAGTGGGGTGGGAAGGGAAGGGGGATTTTGCAGTATCCTTCGCCTGCCATGCCCACCAAGCCACGCCCACCAAGCCATGCCCACCAAGATGTCTTGACGTTGGTATAATGATGTATAAAGTTTTATTTTTTGTTTTTAAATTTTGAAAATTGAATAAAATTTATTTAAAAAAAAATCCAGCTCCAAAATACACTTCCTGGGAATCTCTTCTGAACTATGTTCCCAGGGGGGAAAAAAGGGTGGGGGGAATTAACATGTTGCTTCTTTGTATTGACAAAATTCACATCGGACTAAGGGGATCGGTTCTAACTCCCTTTATCTATGCTGCATGCCTGGAGGGATATCAGATCCTGCTTTGAAAATCACCTGGATAACTTCCTTTTCAATAAAGAATTCCTTTCGAAAGTTTGAAAAAACCCAGTTTTCAAAAGTTCATTCTTATCGTCTGAAGGGGAGAGAGTCGGTACCTTACAATTCCTTTCATTGATCCTGAATTTCTCCCCCCCCTCCCCACCACCGAAGAAAGAGAGAGAAAAAGGGGTGTGCATAAGCGCACCATCGTGCCCGCCATCCCTGTCCTATTGTCCCCATTTAATTGTATCTATTTCCTGTAGTCTTACTCGTGCTTATACTTATACCTATTATCTTCTCAGCGATTGACAAATCAAATCAAATCAATAAATAAATTCATAAATTTGCTGTGGTGACTCAGACAACGGAACAAGCCAGCCCAGAGATTCATCGTGACGGACAGACGTTTTAACGGACGTCAAGTTTTCTTCAAATGCAAATTTTCCTTAGATACCTTCTCAGAGAGCAAAAAGTGGAAGAAGAAGGAAAGAAAGTCTGTTTAGAGTCAACTCTAAATTCTTGTGGCTTAATTTTAAATATTTTTTTTCCCTTTCTCAGCATTGTTGTTTCCATCCACCCCTCCCCCCATCAAATAGTCCACCCGAATGATACATGGAGCAGCAGATGAAAATGGACAAAATTCTGGGCGAGCGTCCAGTGTGAGCCGTTAATCCTCCAATACTTCTGGAATGAATGCTCCTGACCAAGGATTCCATTATTATCTCCAGATGAAGATGGGACTTAATGAGTGACCATTCGTTTTCTTTTATTATTGTTGTCTTTTTAATTCTCTTTAGGAGAATCCACTCTTTCTCTCTCTCTCCAGCTTCCTGAGGATAGAGCCCAGAAATATTTCCACCAGAAATATTTCTAGTTTGGCTTGCATTTTTATGAACAGTACATTTCCCCCACTATTGATGTCCAACCTATTTGGAAGCCAAACATCTGAGGGGGAAAGAGAAATAGGGCTTCACTGGCAGTTTGCGGGAATATCACGGCTGCGTCCCGTCCGTACAGCTCGAGTTGAGAGGGTTGCTAACTTATTATGGGCAATTATGTTGATTGAGTCTATTTCTAGCCTTAGGAACGGGGACTTTCGTGGCTTTGAAGCATGTGGGAGACAGGCTGTTGCAAAAGCAGTCGATGTGGCTGATGAGGAAGAACAGGACTTTGAGCCACATGTAAAAGCAGCTGGCAAATTCCAGATAACAATCATCAGTGTGAGCAAAATACATCCCTAAACCATCGGAGAGCAGATAATCAAAGCCACCTCCAGTTATCAACGTTCTGATCTCAGCTGCCGCCTTCAACTAAGTTCTACAAGAGAGGCCAACACGTCCGAAATAGTCTTCCTGTCAGGGTTCCCACGATTGCCCTAATTAAATATGATCCTCGAGCCAAGCTTCAAAGGAATCCAGAAGATTTATTAGGAGCAACATGTCCGGCACTTACCCATATGAAGCCAACTCTGAGACACGTAATGTATTATCACCCATGACCCTGTTTCCCCCCCATCCCCTTGGTGTGTCATAAATCAGATTCTCCAATGAAACATCTTCACGGGCTGGGTGTCATTAATCATGTTCTCCAATGAAGGATTTTCATGGGCAGAAGATCCAGTAGCCTAGGCTACAATCTTTATAAGATAAGTGTGGAATGTGCTTCTGGCCTTCATCTGCCACACTGCTCCCTCAGGCCTTTCCCCCCTTCTTATGGCAACTCGGAAACAGGCATAGGAATGATTTACGAGTTGACATTTTCCTTCTCAAGGTTGCTTGTTACAGTAGTTAGACTTGGATTCCAAGAGAATACATGCGACAGTTGTTTGGCTTCACAGCCACACTGGACTCATGGTCCCAAAAGCAAGTCACCAGTCCTCATGTTGGGAGGGTCCTTCGGAATTTTAAGGGGAGATTAAATGGACACCACCAACCCATGCATGAGTTCAGACTGTTTTTGTTCCTTGGTTCCCTCCTCAAAAATGCAAAGAAGGACTCCACCAACCCTACAAGAGAACTGGAGGCTACAAAAGGGGTTATTGATCCTGACTGGCTTAAGGTTGACTCAGTCATCCATCCTTCCAAGGTGGGTAAAATGAGGACCCAGATTGTTGGGAACAAGAGGCTGACTCTGTAAATCACTTAGAAAGGGCTGGAAAGCACTGTGAAGTGGTATGTAAGTCTAAGTAATATTGTTATTCCTTTTCTCCTTCCTTCCTTCCTTCCTTCCTTCCTTCCTTCCTTCCTTCCTTCCTTCCTTCCTTCCTTCCTTCCTTCCTTCCTTCCTTCCTTCCTTCCTTCCATGGTGCACAGTGGTTAGAATGCAGCATTGCAGGCTAATTCTGCCCACTTTCAGCAGTTTGATCCTGACCGGCTCAAGGTTGACTCAACCTTCCATCCTTCCAAGGTCAGTAAAATGAGGACCCAGATTGTTGGGGACAATGTGCTGACTCTGTAAACCAATTAGAAAGGGTTGTAAAGCACTGTGAAGTGGTATGTAAGTCTAAGTGCTATTGCTAAAACCAAAGTTTTTAGGATCTCGCAAAAGGCTAAATTTCACTGGGTTGGTATTCCACACCAGGAGAAAAGATTTTTTGTTAAATCTTCCATAGGGACAAAGTAGACAATTGTTGTCTTTCTAAAGAGACCTGGGATGAACCCTAGCCAATCACTCACCATCCTGGCAAAAAAACCCATCTCATTAGAAGAATAAAGCACAAAGCTCATGTAATTGTGTACCTTGTGTTTTCTTTTTTCCTTGACAGACGCGTGGGTAGAGCGTGAGGCACATTTTGCAAACAAGTTAAGGTGGCAATATATTATTTTTCTAGAGTCTTGGGATGATGTGCCAGACGGAGCCTTACATCATCAAGAGATGACATTTGGCTGAAACTAAATAAAAAAAGACTTTGCATAAAACTCTTTGGGAAGATGTAAAAAAAGTGTTATTTGTAAATGGACTTTGCTCCCTTCCAACTCTTGTTTAGTTTAGTTTACTTTATTGTCATTGTACCTCGTACAATGAAATCAAACCCCACCTTCAGTGCACATCATGACCATGAAAATAAACACAAACAGATATCCTTCACCCTTCACACATTGAACTGAAAACCCCCAATACCGCACCAACACTGCACTATACAGTAGAATTCAACAGAGCTACTGCCCTGGGATAGAAGCTGTTTTTCAGCCTATTTGTCCTTGTTTTTATTATCCTGTACCATCTGCCAGATGGTAATAGTTCAAAAAATGGGTGCCCAGGATGAGATGGATCTTTAAGAATG
Source organism: Notechis scutatus (assembly GCF_049901735.1). Classification (NCBI taxonomy): domain Eukaryota; kingdom Metazoa; phylum Chordata; class Lepidosauria; order Squamata; family Elapidae; genus Notechis; species Notechis scutatus. Next base: position 10,430,840 of record NC_142021.1, on the reverse strand, counting down.
TTTTAAACTTTCTTAAGGCAGCGGGAGCTATAAAGCTCTTCCAAAGAGGGGAGAGAGCAGCCCATGATCTTCTGGGCAATGGCATTAACCCTCTGGAGTGCTTTCCTATCTGCCACTGTGCAATTGGCAAACCATATAGAGGTGCAGTAAGTTAAAATACTCTCCATGGTGCAGTGGTAGAAGGTCACCAGCAGTTTCTCATTCAGTTGTTGTTTTCTGAGAAGCCTCAAGTAGTACAATATCTGCTGGGCCCTTTTGACCAGGGCTGCAATGTGAGCACCCCAGGTCAGATCCTTTTATGGTAACACACAGAAACTTAAAACTGCCCAGTTGCTCCACTCAGTCTCCATTGATAAGCAAGGGCTAGATGTCTGATCTGTTCCTCCTATAGTCCACTATAAGCTCCTTGGTCTTATTGGTGTTGAGGACCAAGTTATTGTCTCCACACCACGAAAGCAACTGGTCCACCTCATCTCGGTAGGCAGACTCATCCCACCTAGAGATGAGTCCCACCACTGTTATATCATCCGCAAATTTAGCAATAGTATTACCAGGGGTAGGATTCAACCGGTGTTACTATGTTTTGTTATTCTATGTTCTCTGTTGAGCAAGGACATTCAGATCCTTGCTTGATGAGTTCCACTCCTGAAATTGTTGATACTCCAAGGGAAGGAAAAGCAACTGAGTTTTGTCCAGTTTCAGAAAAAGAAAATTGAAAAAATGCCTTCTTTTTTCTTCAGTGACAATTGTATTCTTCCCTTCCTCCTGTTCAATGGTCAATGATTGCCCTGAAAGTTTTCCATCCATTCTTTAAAATCATTTTCCTTCTTCTTTCTTTGCAGAGGGAGGCTAAAAATACTTAAACACGCACATTAAAAATAGAAGAAAGATCTAATACAGAAAGATACACATCTAAACAGAACATCATATTAAATGCCAAAGAACTTAGCATTAGAGCAAACTTTGGCTACTCTTCAAGAGATTGAAGAAGATCTAAAAAGAGATAAATATTCTGGACTATTGTGGCTATTGATTAGAAAGAGTGGTCGTAGATCTGCTCGCCAGAACATTGAATGGGAAGTGTGAAAGCACTCCCATGACATCAAATGTTGGCTAAGTAAGTAAGTAGATTATGGCCATGAGAGCTGGACTGTAAGGAAGGCCGAAGAATTGATGCTTTCAAATTGCGAGACTCTTGAGGTTCCCTTGAATGCAAGATCCAGTCAGTCAATTTTAATCCTAAAGGATTAACCATCTAGTTGGTCATCTAGTCCAACTCCCCCACCCAAGCAGGAGACCCTACCCATTTCTGACAGATGGCAGTCCAGTCTCTTCTTGAAAAGCTCAACTGATGAAGCTCTCAAAACTCCTGAAGGCAACTTGTGTTCCATTGGTTGGTTGTTCTCACTGTCAGAAAATTCCTCCTTATTTCCAGGTTGAATCTCTCCTTGTTCAGTTTCCATCCATTATTCCTTGCCTGGCCTTTGGGTGCCTTGGAAAATAGCTTCACCCCCTCTTCTCTGTGGCAGCTCCTCAAATATTGGAAGACTGCTATCCTGCCTGGTTGCAGGAACTGGGCCTGGCTAGTCTAGGGAAGAGAAGGACCAGGGGCAACATGAGAGCAGTTTTCCAATATTTGAGGGGCTGCCACACAATGGAGGTGGGGGGTCAAACTATCTTCCAAAGCACCCGAAGGCCAGACAAGGAATAATGGATGGAAACTGAACAAGGAGAAATTCAACCTGGAAATAAGGAGAAATTTTCTGACAGGGAGAACAATCAACCCATGGAACAGAAGTTGCCTTTGGAAGTTGTGGGAGCTTTATCACTGGAAGCTTTCAAGAAGAGGCTGGACTGCCATCTGTCAGAAATGGTATAGGGTCTCCTGCTTGGGCGGGGGTTAGACTATATGACCTACAAGGTCCCTTCCAACTCTGTTAATCTGAATCAAGTTTTCCGAATGCAGGTGATGAGTCTTGCTTTGTTGTTTCTTTTCCAACCGTTGGGTTGTCTTTAAGATGCCTATTGTTGTTGTTGCGAAACCGAGCATTCCCCCGAGTAAAGGCTATCCCTGCCTCGTTGTTCACCAACCAGATTTGTCTCCATGTCGGCTAGTCCCCTCCTGCTGAGTTGACTCTTAGAAGAAAAAACTCTGAGCGAAAGAAAAATCAACCCTCTCTACTTCTCACTCTTGCATTATTGTTCATGGACTTCCATAAACATTCACTAATAAGGACCCGGTGTGTTTGAGTTCATAAATATGAAGTGGCAGTCCCTGCCTCATCTACCCAGATGTTATTACTGGATAAAATATGAATAATAGAGGAAATTGGAAGAGAGGAGGAAAGAACGTTGTTATAGAAGGGAGCGTTGACATGAAGATATATCATGAAAGGGAGATGGGATTTAATACCAGATGTGAAATTCAGGAGCTGAAGGTGTTAGAAGAAGAAGGGGGGGAGAGGGAAGGAGAGCAGACGATAATCTCCTCCTTGTCTGTTGAGGAATCCCTTGGGCTGAACAAAGCACAGACAGCGCTACTCAGACTAGATAAAGCCTGTTTAAAATTGTATGAATACTAAACACCCCTTTTGGGGAGCATGCTATCTGATTTTACTGAACAAATGAGAGAGAAGAAGTGGGGGGAAAGGAGAATAGCAAAGCGCGAGGGCCATCCAACTCCCCGGTTTATTCTACGACAGTTGCATGTCATCCCACGGATACAGGGGGCAGAGGAGAAGGCCTGGAGGAAGGGACCATGTCATCAAATCCTGTTTGAAGAGGAGGGCAGTGATACAGGGAGTCCTCAACGTGCAGCCACCATTGAACCCAACTTTTATGTTGCTAAGGGAGAAGTTAGTTAAGTGACTTTTTAACTCCCATTTTACTATTTCTCTGGCCACGTTTTGTTAAGGAGATTGCTGCAGTTGATAACTTAGTAATTCGGCTTCGAAGTGAATCCGGCTTCCCCGTCTGACTTCGCTTGTCAGAAGGTGGCCAAAGGGGATCACGTGGCCCCTGGGACACTGAAACCGTCACAAATGTGAATCAGTTGACAAGCATCTGACGGTAAATCACGTTGTACTGGTATGTCTGAAAAAAGAGTCACAAGCAGAGGTGGGTATTCAGCCGGTTCTGACTGGTTCTGGAGACCCGGTAGCGGAAATTTTGAGTAGTTCAGAGAACTGGCAAATATCGCCTCTAACTGGCCCCGCCCCCATCTCTTCTCTGCCTCCCATTGAGTCCCAGCTGATTGGCTGGGTCTTCTTTGGTTGCCCTGCACAGGAGAACGGAGCTGGAAAGCAGGTTAATGGGGTGGGGAGAGAATGGAAATTTTGCAGTATATCCTTCCCCTGCCATGCCCACCAAGCCACACCCTGCCTTCCAAGCCATGCCCACAGAACTGGCAGTAAAAAAAATATGAATCCCACTACTGGCCATAAGTCACTTTTTTTCAGTGCCATGGTAACTTTGAAGTGAATTGTTATAAGTAGAGGATTACCTGCACTTTTAAGAAAGAATCCCTTGCCAGAGTGGTCATCTAGTGACCTAAGAAGAAGAGGCGAAGTTGACTTCATGGGTAGGACTGACATTCTTTGGGTCTTGTTCAATGTGTAGGGCTTGGCTGCTAGTGTTCGTATCACTCCCTTCCTTGATCTCACAGGGTAATTATGGGTCAGTATGGAAGAAAGGTGTGGACTGAGACCTCAGCTTTGGGGTCCTACCTGCTTAATATTTGACTTTGTTCACCCTTGAAGCATGGATCTCCAATCCTGAAATCCAGAAGGATTTGTACTATGTGCCATCAAATCAGTTGACCATGTCAGTAAATTTTCTTCAAAAGGATATGTCCCTAACTTGGTCCTTCAAGACTTCTAATGGTGCATCCCTCATCACTGTAACTAAGTCCAGCCACGTCTATGGAGATTCTCAGTCATTCAGGTCATGGTTGTCCCAAAGGTGCTTTTTCAAGAGGCAGTTGGACTTTCTGATTTTTCTTTGAAGACATTTCGCTTTTCATCTGAGAAGCTTCTTCAGCTCTGACTGGATGGTGGAGAATGGAAGGGTTTATACTCCTTGCAAACTGCTGGTCATTTGCATCCTTTGAGAGGGTTGTTGAGGCCACTTGGAGGTTTATCTGTGTCCTCAGGGTCACCTGAGTAATGCAAATGGATGTGGAGCCATACAACAGTCCTTTCAGCATTTCCAAGAAGGCTCCACACCCTTTTGTACCACTCAGGTGACCCTGAGGACACAAACCTCCAAGTGGCCTCAATGACCCTCCAAAAGGATGCAAACGACCAGCTGTCTGCAAGGAATATAAATCCTTCCATTCCCCACCATCCAGTCAGAGCTGAAAAAGCTTCTTGGAGGAGAAGCAAAATGTCTTCAAGGAAAAACCAGAAAGTCTAGCTGCCTCCTGAAAAAAAGCACCTTTGGGACAACCATGACCTGAATGACTGAAAATCTCCATAGAGATTCAGAACTTTCTTCAACTCTTTGCTGGCCTCTAGTGGTTTGCTGGACAATTGTAGCCCAGATATAGTAGCCTTGGCAAGAGAGCTTAGAGTTGACAGAACCAAGCTCTATAAATAATGTAGACTTCGTAGAGCAGGTGGCAGACAGTCCTTTGACAATCACAGCCAAGAACTGAGACTGCGAGGATGTTCAGAAAATAGAAGTTGGTTGGAGGGAGTGTAAATAAAATGTTCAGAGCTTCCACTGAAATAGAATTGCAAGGGTCAACCTCAATCAGGAAGCAGAAGTTAAGACTTGATCTCACTACGTTGACTTTTTGGCAAATATTGCTCTTCAAGGATGTATTCATGCTGACCAGGAAGATACTTCTTGGGTTATCTCAGGGACTTCCTTGCCCTGTGTTTTTTTTTCCCCCTGACCATTCTGGCTCAGCTTAAGGTCATGTTCTGAAATGAGAAGATTTAAAGAACCAAGACTTCTCCAGGGGTGAGACGTTGCTGGTATAACAACCGGTTCGGTGATCCTGCACGCACGTGAACAGCAATGCAGAAATCCTTACCTGCTATGTTACTTTGGGGGAGCCACACAGCTGAGGAACGGCAATCTGTTCTTCCGCAATGATCAGCTGGGACGATAAAAGTCAGTACAGTGCAGTATTGCGTGGGTGGGCCCACATAATCGTTGGAGCAAACCAGTTCACTCCCAGCTGATCTTTGGAGCTAGGGATTTGCCGGAACCAGTCCAAACCGGCCAGAATCCCACCCCTGGTCTTCTCTACTTTGAAATATGCTGCCCTCTTACAGTACCTCTGGGTTCCTAAAAGTTACCTCCGAACCTTCCTTTGTAGATGAGATTCCCTTAATGGCCACCCTGATTAGCCATGCAAATTCTGGTCCCCCTTGTGGCCGTACATCAATGTCTAAATGGATGCAGTACCAACAGTACCTTCAGGCCGACAGTACCTTGAGGGGAATGGAGATGTCTTTTGGGAAAACGACCCAACTAATCTTCGCTTGGTAAAGGTAAAAATGGTTCCCCTTGCACATACGTGCTAGTCATTTCTGGCTCTAGGGGGCGGTGCTCATCTCCGTCACAAAGCCGAAGAGCCAGCGCTATCCGAAGACGTCTCCGTGGTCATGTGGCCGGCAGAACCACATGCCGAAGACACACAGAATGCTGTTACCTTCCCACCAAAGGGGTCCCTATTTTGCTACTTGCATTTTTACGTGCTTTCGAACTGCTAGGTTGGCAGAAACTGGGGACGAGTAACGGGAGCTCACTCCATTATGTGGAGCTGGGATTTGAACTGCCGAACTGCCGACCTTTCTGATCGACAAGCTCAGCGTCTTAGCCACTGAGTCACCACATCCCCTTGATCTTCTCTTGATCTTTCCCCACAGCCGACTCTTCCATTGTTCTTCCAGGAGGCTGGGAAGTTTCTGAAATCTGTCTATTTCACAGGAGGTGGACTGCCTGGTCCTTTCCGCCACCTCTCTTTCCTTGCTGGCTCCTGAGATCTAAGCTGATTTCCCCCCCCCCCTTTCTCAGGATTGCTAATTGGCTGTTTCTGGAAAGCATTTTGGCTTCATCAAAAGCTCCAAACAACTCCAGTGGCAGCCACCAAGCTTCAGAAACCTCCAATTTGGTGAGATGTCCAGAGACGACGGCCGACTGACAATGCTGCCAAAAAGGCCATTAGAGAAGAGCTCCGGCCTTCAGTTCCCAGAGATGCCTAAATGAGCCTGAACAGGTCAAGCTAATGAAGACGGGGGGATCATACTTTCTTCCATCTCTGATTGCTTGCAATGCTCCTAGATTTTCTCCACACAATAAATGGCTTGTCAGGCACAGAGTGGGTGTCCAGAAGAGGGGAAAAGAGGGCTGGGCTGCTGGGGGTTCGCAGGGGTTCGGGGGAGCCCCCTAGTTAAGATTCTGTGCAGTTTGGAGAACCCCCAAATCCCACTCCTGGCTGGCCCCGCCAACCCCTCCCTTCCCCTCCCAAGGAGTCCCCACACGGCCCATTTTGGATGCAGGTAAGTGCAGGGCGTGCGCGGAGGCTCGGGGAGGGTGAAAAACGGGCCTCCCAGGAGTTTGGGAAGGCCGGAAATGGGCCCGTTTCCAGCCTCCGGAGTCCACGGAAGCCGTTTTCACCCTCCCGGAGGCTCGATGAAAACCTCCGGAGCCCAGGGAGCCCCAAAACAACCCCCCTCCTGGTTGTGGTGCAGGAGGCCAGCTAGGCCACACCCACCATGGCCACGCCCACCCAGCAACGAGACAGAGAACCCGTTGCTAAAAATGTTTGAAGCCCCACCCCTGGAACCAACCCACCAGGCTATTAGCCCTTGACAGACCCGGGTGCTTCTTCTCAAACCAGAGAAAAAGAACTAGAATGTCCCAGATAAATCACAGTCTCCTAGGGGCATACGGAGGAGGAAAGAGCAAGGCACTCTGGATACGGGTTGAAGAGGCTCTCTTATTATTTATCAATCAACCCATCAGAAAAGGATAAGAAGCTCTCAAGATGTTCTTCAGTCAAGACTGTTGAAAGCTCCAGAGGCAAAGTGTGGCGCACGCTCTTCAGCCCAGAGTAAATAGCAATAAGTGACAGTTAATGGGGTCCTTCAGGTGCTTGAGGCTCAACACTTGGATCTCTGTGAGGAGAGGGATACTCAAAGAACACCTGAGACGAACTACTCAATCTTCTTTCGGAAGCTCTGGCATGGGCTAAGCCTCATGGGGAGCCACCTCACTTCACAGCCCCAAGGAAGGAGCAGCTCAAGATCTGTTTTTGAGTTGAACCTTCAAGTTCTCCATCCTCTTATAGAATAACAGAGAAGACACCTTGGAGGTCATCTAGTCCAACCCCCTGCTCGAGCAGGAGGGAGTCTATTCCAAATATTAGCCTCTGACTAGGATCGAACTCACAGCCTCCTGATTGTGAGGCTGAGAACTCCACGTCTGGGCCACTGGAGCTGATCAAGAGAAAGGCCTTCCTGTTTACACCTAGGTGTTCCTTGAACCCTTATCGGGGCCCTGTTGGACACAAATGGGATGACAAGAAGGAAGGATGCCCTTTGGAGGAAAGACCAAGAGGTCACCAAAATAAGTCAATACCGAGAAAAAGATAAGGATACCTTTCTATTTCCTGGGCAGGGGGCAACTAAGATCAACCAAGTATGACTTTTAAGAGGGAGGCAAACTTTATTAACATTTCAACCTGGATTTGCCTTCCCACAAATTATATGTCAATCCTGAAGCAAACCTGGCTGAGACCATCTTTGAGGCTTTATGGTTGCCACAAGGCAGAGGTGGGGAGAAAGGGGAGAGTAAAATTAGATAGCTTGGCTTTGCCGTCAAAATATAACGTTTTCTTGTGGGAACCAAGGTCATTTGAACAGGTGGCTGGGAAAAGGAGGAGTTGAGTAACCAAGCAACCTGTCAGCACCTCTATTGGACCATGTGACCAATGACCTGGTGGGGGGGAAGGAAGTGGGAACATTCACTTTTTAACTAGGTGAAAACCGCGGGAACTTTCAGAGTCGGTTTTCACCAATTGTGCCAATATGATGTATCCAATAAATCAGGGCTGTCAAACTCAAGGCCCGTGGGCCGGATCCAGCCCCCAGGGGGCTTAGATCTGGCCCGCAGGACTGCCCTGAAAACAGCGAAGGACTGGCCCATGGTGCCTCTGCCAGCGAAAATGGAGCTCAGGGGGGCCATGTGTAGCCCACCTGAGCTCTGTTTTCACTGACAAAGGGTTGCAGGAGGCTGTTGCAGCTGAAAACGGAGCTCGGGAGCCCATTTTCACTAGCAGAGTGCCCCCTGACACGAGTGATGTCAAGCTGGTCATGCCCACCTGGCCATGCCCACATGCCCCCCTCCCTCCCAAGGTGAAACACAACCCTGATGAGGCCCTCAATGCAATTGAGTTTGACAACCCTGCAATACATTGTCCTTTGGGGACACCTACCTGCCTTCCATGAGTTCTGCCTTCCATGGGTGCATTACTTGGAACACTGACACCATGATGAGATCACGAGGGCTAGCCTTAAACATACCTACCTTGATAAGAGGACCAGAGGTTGATACAGATTGATTTTAACAACTCGTCAGGGCAAACACCTACCTTAATCACATCTTCGTCTGAAGACCTGCACTCCACGGACTCTACAAGATCCGTCACGGTTCCATCTTCTTCCACCGAGACCACTTTAACGGGGACAGCCACCGTCTTCCCAGTAAGGATGGCGGTGTTTAAGATCTCAGCTTCCTGAAAGACAAAATGTTATCAATGGAAAGTTGACCCTCATCCTTTTTATACGTCACCAAGAATCACGTAACTCACCAGAAACTCCACCAAGACTCCAAGATCCCTCTCACAATCATTGCTATTAAGCCTGGTTTCACCCAGTCTTTTATTTAAGTATTAAATGCATGAATTAATAAGCAACTTTTTGGTATATACAGTATCTGTTTTTAGGTAGTTAGGGCAAAGAAGAGACGTCGAGTTGGCCACGCCCACCCAGTCACATGACTGCCCAGTGACACCCACCCAGCCAGTCATTAGGGCAGAGAGCCCCTTGCTAAAAAAAATTGAATCCCACCCCTGCCCAATTCACCCTCGAAGTCCTTAATTGCTCATCTAAATAGTTTTCACTTCATGGTTTTTCAAGTTTGACCTGATTTTACTTGTAGAAGGGAACATGACATAAAAGGTTGGGAAGGAGGTAGTTGACTTTTCATACCTTGCATCCGTATCTATCAGTTTTTCTAACCTAACATGACACAGAGAGAAAGCTGTGATACTTTAAAGGAACAGGGATCCTTTATACTACTTCAAAAGCAAGCTGTTGCTTTCAGAGAGATACAAAGCAAACCCTTTTTCCTTTTCAGCTCAGGTTGCCTTTTCTGCGATTTGCTTTATTCCCAGAATTGTGACAGGCTTTACCTCTAAGTAAACATGCCGAGATTTGCTGAATTAAATGGCAAGAAAGTCCTCAAAATAAACTGGATGCAAACGAATGCATTAAAAAGTCCAAAACTGAGTTCAATGTGTACAGACATCAGAAGGACCTATCTGGGTGTTGCATGATGGTTTCAGTGGTTGTTGTGGTTAGCCGGCAGCAGGTGCGGACAGCTGAGAAGAGCGAGGGCTCAGATGAGGGGCCAAGACCATTAGGAAGTGAACTGCTGCCTTCAGCGATTGTGGGGGCTGGCAGCAGTGATGAGGAGGTTCCCGGGGAGCCTGTGCCAAGTGCACGTGTGTGCAGGATTGCTTGCAGGAAAGAGCAGCTGCAACAGCACAGGCAACTCAGGAGTAAGGCTGCATGGTAATTGCCCCTTCTTCAAGAAGATAAAAGCCAGCTGTGAAACGAACGTACTTTGCAGAAGGCAAAGACGTTTTGAAACTCCAGCCTCGTGGACATTCCAGTATATTAAGCTGGTATTTGAAGACTCTTGTGTTGTAACATATTTTTTATCTGTTGTTTTTGGCAGCCTTGCAAAAACTTGGCAAGGCTCTTTCTTGTCGGAGCTAATTAGTTGGAAGCAGCCTTTTATCTGTGAAGAAACAGGATTCATAGATGAAACATTAAAAGGTTGTGCTGCTGCCTTTGTCTCGTGTTTGCTCTCTTGGAACCAGGTTTGGGTCAGAACAGTGGTAGTATATGCTACCGGTTTGGACCGGTTCACCTGAACTGGTAGTAAAAAAAGCCAACGATCATCTGAGGAGGAAAAAAATCCTCCGACAATCATCTGAGAGGAAAAAGAAGAGAAAAGCGCAGGATCGGCTCTCTCACCCACCCCTGTGCCTTTTTTCTTCTTTATCCCGTCAGCTGATTGGCACGGCAGGTCTCAGGTGGTGTGGGGAAAGCTGCACACCTGTGTTAGGCAAAGCACGCCCACCAAGCCATGCCCACCAAGCCATACCCACTGAACCGGTGGTAAAACAATTTGAATCCCACCACTGGATGGTTTGGTTATTTGTACCCTGAGAGAACTGTTTTTACAACGTTGTGGTCAGGATTAGAGGTTTGTGATGCATTTTGGAATTCTTTGCAACTTTTCCCAAGATTAAAGAAGAGGTGCTTATTATGCACACTAGAGTTTAGGTTGTAGTGTAACCTGGAAAGAGATTGTTAGGAAACGTCACACCCTTAATTTTAAGTTTTCAATTTTTGGCTTTTGTAAACTGAGATAGGAAGAACTCAAGGTACCAATAAAGGAGAATATTTGTATGTCAGGGTTGAAATGAGGGGTCCAGGGTGCTCTCTGAGCTTGGTTGTTTTCTTGCAGATGTTTTATTATCCAACTACATGACCTAATCAGAACTAGAAGGAGAGGGGTTTATGGAAAGGAGGAGGAGGAGGAGGAGGAGGAGGTCATCGACTGTGCGGTCCTTGCTGCACTCTGAGCTTGGTTGTTTTCTTGCAGACATTTCATTATCCAAACTAGGCCATCAGTACTAGAAGTGGCTATGGGTGAAATTGAAATTGACTTTGACTTTATTGCATCTTTAATACTAGGACAGGTGCCTACAACGCCACTATGAAACAAGACGAAACTTTGCCAAGTTTTCATGGTGCATTCCCCCCCTCCCCCCCTAAAAGAGAGAGAGAGAATAGAAGAAAAGAGAAGAGAAGGGAAGATGGGGAAGAGAAAGGTAGAAGGGGAATGGAAGAAGGAAGAAAGGGAAGAGAAAGGATTAACCAAGCTAGTTTCATGAAAGCAGACTCAAACCCAGTTTGAACTTCTGCTTAATCATCCTCATCTCCTTTTAATGGCCCCACAATCCCTTGTGGGGTGGAGTCTGTGCAACTGAATGGAGCAAGCAGTGTGCCGGATGCCCTTCCTGTCACCAATACGGAGTTTTGTTCAGCAGATATATTCTCATTGCGCCCAGAGAGAGAAATATCTGCCTCTACCTAGTCCCCTGATTGTGAGGCAAGAGCCTCACCTCTAGGCCACCACACCACTCTTTTTGAACCTCTGTTTATTACAGAAATCTGGTTGTTCCCTTCTCTTCGTTGGACATCCTGCCAGATGCCTGACTAATCCATTTGGATCTATTCCAGTTTGTTTGAATCCTTATTAAAGGGGGTGTCCAAAGAGAATCAACAATCATGGTTTTCAAACAGAAATCCCAATTATAGGCAGTCCTGGACTTGCTACATTTCATTTAGCATCCATTCAAAGTTACAATGGCATTGAAAAAAGTGACATTCACAGTTTCACAGTTATAACCTTTGCAGTATCTCCATGACCACATGATCAAAATTCAGGTGCTTGGTGTGATGACCCAGGGTGGGATACAAAACAAACACAGTCACAGAAAACAGGTGAAGCCCCTTTTATTCCTTCACTTTGCTTCCAAGCTCCGAATATTCTTGATGGAAAACAAAAAAACTCCCACACAAACAGTTACAAGAAGAAGGAAAAAAAGCAACACAAACCAGGCAAGATAAGGGATGGAGGATGTCCACAGATAACTGAACACACACTGGGGAGGACACCAAACTCAGAGAGGAACCATAAACTAGAGATATTTCCATGCTTTGTTTCCAGCACTCACCTGTATTCATGGCCGTCCTCTTATTCAGTTGTCACAGCTGCAGCCCATGAAGAGGATCAAGGCCCTCTCCTTCCGAGTAGAACACGTCTCCCATATCCTCTCCCCCCTGCGTGCCATAGGATGGAGAGGGGGTGGGCCTGGGTCCTCCTCTGACTGCCCAGCCTCCTCTGACTGCTTTGACTGCCCTTCCCCAGCCTCCTCCACAACCTCCGGAGCCACACTTCCACTCCCTGTCGGCAGTTCCTCCTTTCCCTCAGAGTCAGTCTCCACCAGGGGCATAACACCTGGCAACTGGCATGTACTTATGTCAGTTGCTGTGTCCCGGGAGGCACATTGCTCCCCTTTTGCGACCTTCTGACAAGCAAACTCGATGGGAGGAAGCCAGACTCACTTAACAGCCGGGTTACCAACTGATCAACTGTAGTGATTCACTTAACAACGGTGGTGAGAAAGGTCATCAAATGGGGGCAAAACTCATTTAACCAACATCTGACTCAACAGAAGAAATGTTGGGGTTCAATTTTGGTCATAAGGTGAGCTGTATTCTGTAAGGGGATGCATGACACATAAATCTCTCTTTAATTAGCCCATGCGTTTGAAATTCTCCCCTTTCGGACTACGCAAAAGAAATGAAATATTTAATTCTCCATATAATTACTGCAGCAAGAATTGCGTTGGCACAATGCTGGAAGGGTGACCCAATGCCAACAAATAATTTGATTATTCAGAAAGCTTTTGACTGCGCTGAAATGGACGTATTTACACAAAAAGCTAGGGATAAGGAAGACTCAAGATATAATACAGCTTGGGGAAAAATGGCACAAGTGGATCAAGGATAAAAAAAAAACCCAGGGAATTAAAAGATAAGAATCTGAAAAATGAAGTGGTTAGATGAAGAGCATTTACCCAAAATAGGAAATGAATATTAGTAAAATTGTTTTCAATAAAAGATCACACCGTCTTAGTTGATTAGAAACATGTATGTTTTTATGTCTATTTGTTATGTATTTGTATACTGATTTCGTTTGTTATGAAATGTTGTATTCTATGTAATGTACACATTTTTCTTTTTAATCTTTAATAAAGTTTATAATAATAATAATAATAAAAAAGAAATTCTCCCCTCTCAGCTTGGGAGAAGAGAAATGACAAGCTCTCAGCCAAGATTAAACAGCAAGAGGAATCTTTGCAAAAAGAAAAAAAAACAGCTTTCCCAGCCAGTCTTCTAAGGTTGATTGGATTCCAGGATCCCTCCCAAGGGAAAATACCTTTAGAAATTATTTCATTTGCAAGACACAATGCAGAATACTTAAGAGAGCTTCCACGGAGATTTATAGGTCACTTCCCAGGGTGTAAATGAATTTAAAAAAAAAAAAAAAAAAATCTAGGACATTGCTAATTTCCCAAAGAGAAAGAAAGAAAAGAGGGGGAAATGGGGAAGATACTTAAACTGTACCAAACCTTTTGAAAGAGCGCTGCATTTTTTCCAGCCATAACTAATACGGGATTACTGAAATGATTCAGCGGGTAGAATGAATAGCCTTAAGTGTGATTATCCGGTAAGTGGCAAATTCTGCAAACAGTTGTATTTCTTTTTTGGGGGGGTTAAAAAAAATTGAAATGACCCCGAGAGTCAAGACAGGGAAATCAATTTTGGCATACAAAATATACAGCCATTGGCTGAAGGATTGTACAGAACATGGAACACAGATTAATAGAATTGGAAGGGACCTTGGAGGTCATCTAATCCAACCCCTTGCTCAAATAGGAAATATACCTATACCATGTATAGTTACCATTTATAGATTACAGTTAGCATCGTTTGGAATTAGAAATAAACAGTGAGTTATGCCCCATTCAGTTTATATGGTGTTTAATCATTTAGATTGGTATCAGTTTGATTCGGGTTGCCTAATTATTATTATTTTTTTTTGGAAAGAGAACAAAATTATGCACACTTTCTGAGCTAGGCAACAAATTCAGAGATATCCGATTCTACAATTCAATCTAAAAGTCTTCTCAGTTTGGATGAAAGAACTGTCAACTCTCTAAATCACACCTCTGGAAAATACGTTGCAATGAAAGAAAAAATTGCATATACAGTCTAAATGCATAAATACATATATACGATGCATATACAGGCAGTCCTCGACTTACGACCACAATCGAGCCAGCCCAAAATTGCTGTTGCTAAGCGAGACAGCTATGAAGTTAACTTTGCCCCATTGTACAACCTCTCCTGCCACAGTCATTAAGTGAATCTCTGCAGTTGTTAAGTTAGCACTCCCGGTTGTTAAGTGAATCTGGCTTCCCCATTGACTTTGCTTGTCAGAAGGTCGCAAAAGGGGATCTCGTGATCCTGGGACAATGCGTCCATCATAAATATGAATCAGCTGCCAAGCGTCTGAATTTGGATCATGTGACCATGGAGATGCTGGAAAGGTCGCAACTCCCTTTTTTTTTCAGTGCCATTGTAACTTTGAATGGTCATTAAACGAACTGTTGTTACATCGAGGACTACATGTCTGTTTCACTTCAACCCGAATGGAGTCGAGGGTTTCACTTTCCTAGGGGATCAGATTGGGGCAGGACTGACACAGTTGCAAATTCAAAACCCAGGTTCTTGACAACTAGCATGCATGCAGTGGCGGGATTCAATTTTTTTTACTACTGGTTCTGTGGGCGTGGCTTGGCTTGGTGGGCGTGGCAGGGGAAGGATACTGCAAAATCCCCCTTTCCTCCCCACCCCGCTAACCTGCTTTCCAGCTCCATTCTCCTGTGCAGGGCAACCAAAGAAGACCCAGCTGATCATCTGGGAGGCAGAGAATAGACAGGGGCAGGGCTAGTCAAAGGTGGGATTTGCCGGTTCTCTGAACTACTCAAAATTTCCGCTACCGGTTCTCCAGAACTGGTCAGAACCTGCTGAATTACCACCTCTGCATGTATGGTTGCAGCAGAGTTTTCCAGATTATTAATATACTGGGGTGCCTGCAGATAAGCCTATTAGCTTTAACTACAATCTAGTGCTGCTCTTTGTTTCCTTAATACAATACCGAATTAAAGAGCCATTAAAATTCCATCAAAATGTTTCAGGACATTAGCGGCATGGAGGATTTTCAACACATAATTTGCAGGGAGGGGATCAGGGAAACCAGATCGACAACTGCCATGAAGCACCACGGAGGTTCTGCGTCGAGCATCAAACATAGTATGTGTTCAGGGAAAGAAAGAAGGCCACGTTAAGATTCACCAATGGCTTTCACCCACCCTTGGAATATTGCATTCAATTTTGGTCACCACATTATAAAAAAGAGGTTTCTAGAAAGAGTGCAGAAAGGAGCAACCGGGATGATTAAGGGACTGGAGGCTAAAAGATATGATGAATGGTTGCAGGAACTGGGCATGGCTGGTCTAGAGAAGAGAAGGACCAGGGGAGACAGGAGAGCAGCCTTCCAATATTTGAGGGGCTGCCACAGAGTGGGGGAAGTGGGTCAAGCTGTTTTCCAAGGCACCTGAAGGCCAGACAAGGAACAATGGATGGAAACGGAACAAGGAGAGATTCAACCTGGAAATAAGGAGAAACTTTCTGACAGTGAGAACAATCAACCCATGGAACAGAAGTTGCCTTCGGAAGTTGTGGGAGCTTCATAGCTGAAGGCTGCCACAGAGAAGAGGTGGTCAACCTATTCTCTAAGCACCAGGACAAGAAGCAATGGATGAAAACTCATCAAGGAGAGGAGCAACCTGGAATTAAGAAGAAATTTTCTGACAGTTAGAACCAATTAATCAATGGAATGGCTTGTCTTCAGAAGCTGTGAATGACAACACTGGAGGCTTCAAAAAAAAAAAAAGAGTGGACAACCATTTGTCTGAAATGGTATAGAGTTTCCTGCTTCAGCAGGGGTTGGACTAGAAGACCTCCAAGGTCCCTTCCAACTCTGTTAGTCTGATATTCTGCTGATGATGGCATGAGGAAATGCAAAGGTTCTTGGGAGAAGGAGGTGGAAAAACAGATGCCCGGAATACAGGGAAGACCAAAGAGAAGACCAACGTAATTGGGCTAAGTTCATGCAGACTGTAACCAAAGATGGATGTGGCCAGGCTTCAACAAAACATACCTTCCCTTGCAAGAAGAATGCAAAAACGACATAGTAAATAATGTTAAGCAACTACTACTCAAGGCAACTGCTTCCTTTTATTTAATAGCCAGGCAGGACCTGCATAAAGATAAGAGGCACTGTCTCGTATGACACCACACTATTGATCTAGCAAGGATTATTTCCACTCTAGAAGGGAAGACTTACATGCCTGCGAAGCTCTAGGCTTTTGATTAGGGTTCTACTCATGAGGAGGGCTTTACTCAAACCCAGACATTGATTGAGAGGTCGATTTCTGGCTATTTAGAAAGGTCCTCGCTGCTCTCTGAACTTGGTTTTTTTTCCCCCTGCAGATGTTTTATTACCCAACTAGGCAATATCATCAATGCTGGAAGGGAGACGTGTTTTAGAGGAGGAGGAGGAGGACTGTGGAGTCCTTAGTGCTCTCTGAGGTTGGATTTAGATTTACAGATGAACAAGAGTTAGAAAGGACCTTGCAGGTTATCTAGTCCACCCCCCTGCCCAAGTAGGAGACCCATTTCTGACAAATGGCAATCTAATCTCTTCTTGAAAGCTTTCAACCAAAGGCAACTTGTGTTCCACTGGTTAATTGTTCTCACTGTCAGGCAATTTCTCCTTATTTCCAGGTTGAATCTCTCCTTGTTCAGTTTCCATCCATTGTTCCTTGTTTGGCTTTCAGGTGCTTTGGAGAATAGCTTGACCCCCTTCCTCCTCTCTGAGGCAGCCCCTCAAATAGGGAAGACTGCTCTCCTGTCTCCCCTGGTCCTTCTCTTCCCTAGACTACCCAGGCCCAGTTCCTGCAACCGTTCATTGCATGTTTTAGTCTTCAGTCCCCTCGTCAACTCGGTTGCTCTCCTATGCACTCTTTCTAGAGTCTCAATGTCGTTTTTATAGGGTGGTGACCAAAACTGGATATTTTCTTGCAGACATTTTATGACTCAATTAGGCCATGTCATCAGTGCTAGAAAGAGGGGGAGGAATTCTGGGAGTTGAAATTCACTAGTCTTAAAGTTTCCAATTTTGAGAAACATTGCTGTAGAATCTCTTGATTCCATTCACACCTCTCCCATCTTGCCCCTTTCGTTTTGAGCTGGCAGCTATCATCCGATGCATCAAAAGATCACGCCTCAGCCATGCAAAACTAATTTCGGATCTTATTTAGCATCAAGTCCCTGAATTAAGAAACTAAGTGACAGCTGTTTAATTAACTCCTTAAGCTGATTAGACAGCATTACCACAATCCCCCAAGGAAGAGTTTATATCTGTCAAGAGAGCCTAAGGCTGTGTTAATGCTTCTGTTTAAATTTAGTAAGCTTCTAAACCAATATACTGAAAAATGTTGGACATCCTCAAGGAAATTCACCATTCCCATGTCCCTCTCTAGCCCTCCAGTTTGGCAGGCTGGCCTAAATGAACCAAGGCCTGGGTTGGCTACAGATGTTAATTGAAGATATTAGGGAGCAAGAACAGGCAGAAGTAGAGAAGAGAAGGAGGAGGAAAGAGGAAGGAGAAAGAAAGAGGAAGGAGGAGGAGAAGGAAGAAAGAGAGAGGAGGAGAAAAAGAAAAGAAGAATGAGGAAGAGGGAGAAAAGGAGAGGAGGAAGAGGAGGAGGAGGAAAGAGGAAGAAGATGGAGGAGGAAGAGAAGGAGGGGGAGGAGGGGGGAGGAGGAGGAGGAGGAGAAGAAGGAGAAGGAGAAGGAAGGAGAAGAAGATGAAGATGAAGATGAAGATGAAGATGAAGATGAAGAAGAAGAAGAAGAAGAAGAAGAAGAAGAAGAAGAAGAAGAAGAAGAAGAAGAGAGAAGAAGAAGAAGAAGAAGAAGAAGAAGAAGAAAGGAGAAGGAAGAAGGAGAAAAGAGGGAGAAGGAGAAGAGAAAGGAGAAGGAGAAGGAGAAGGAGAGGGAGAGAGGGAGAGGGAGAGGGAGAGAAGAAGAAGAAGAAGAAGAAGAAGAAGAAGAAGAAGAAGAAGAAGAAGAAGAAGAAGAAGAAGAAGAAGAAGAAGATTGCCCATTCCTCCAATAACAGCAGAAGCTGAACATTTTGTTCCCCGCAGGGATGTCCTCAATGGCCCTGCAAGTTGCCTGTCTCTGTTTTACGTTATGCCTTGTCATTGGAATTTGAATTGGCCTTCCTATTCTCACTCCACCTCTCTGGAAACCTAGGTTGGTTTTTTTTCTTCAGGTGAGCAGGACATCATCTTATGCTTTATCAGCTGCAAGGCAACATGTCAGCATCAATGACAATAGGCCATGCCTGTCACTTGCTTGTCCAAATCACAGAACTTATCAAGTTTTTGAAGTCAAAAGGCTGTCAGGTGCTTAGAAACTAGTAATTAATTTCCAGGTTCTGACTTGATAATTCCACAAAACTTTGCATGATCCTGACCAGCTCAAGGCTGACTCAGCCTTCCCTCCTTCCGAGGTCAGTAAAATGAGGACCAAATGGTTGGGGGCATGATGCTGACTCTGTAAACCACTTAGAGAGGGCTATAAAGCACTGTGAAGTGGTATATAAGTCTATAGCTATTACCCTTCCTTCCTTCCTTCCTTCCTTCCTTCCTTCCTTCCTTCCTTCCTTCCTTCTTTCCTCAAACTTGACTCAGCCTTCCATCCTTCTGAGGTGGGTAAAATGAGGACCCAGATGGTTGGGGGCAACAGTCTGACTCTGTAATTTGCTTAGAGAGGGGCTGGAAAGTGCTGTGAAGCAGTATAGAAGTCTAAGTGCTATTGCTCTTCCTTTTCTTCTTCCTTCCTTCCTTCCTTCCTTCCTTCCTTCCTTCCTTCCTTCCTTCCTCCCTCCCTCCCTCCCTCCCTCCCTCCCTCCCTTCTTCCTTCCTTCTATGGTGCGCAGTGCTTAGAATGCAGTACTGCAGGCTACTTCTGCTGAGTGCCGGCTACCAGAAGTTTGGCAGTTTGAATCCCACCAGGCTAAAGGTTGACTCAGCCTTCCATCCTTCCAAGGTGGATAAAATGAGGATCCAGATTGTTGGGGGCAAGAGACTGACTCTGTAAACCACTTAGAGAGGGGGTGTAAAGCACAGTGAAGCAGTATATAAATCTAAGAGCTATTGCTATTAAAGGGAGTGAGGAGTAGGAGGTGTTGGTGGGGCGCTGTGGGCTCCTTGGTGCTCTCTGAGCTTGGTGGTTTTCTTGCAGATGTTTCCTTACCCAACTAGGAAACATCATCAGTGGTAGAATGGAGTGGGGTTTTTGGAGAGGAGGAGAAGGAGGAAGAGGAGAAGGGCTGTGGGTTCCTTGGTACTCTCTGAGCTTGGTGGTTTTGTTGCAGACATTTCATGACCCAACTAAGTAACATCATCAGTGCACACTGAGAATTGCTAGAGAGGAGCTCTCTTAACTCTCTTCCTCCCGACCACAAACTAAACTTTGCTGTCTCTTGGTTCTCTTGAAGTCATCCCCTCCTTCCCTCTTGGGAATCCAGGCCACATTCTGCCACACCTCCCCAGTTGCTCCCTTACCTATTGACTGCCTGAACCTTCCACGACCCGATTTCAACAGTCAACCATTTGATGAATGACTCAAACCAATATTGACGAGAGCCGGTCGATTTCCCTCTGCGCCGCTTGAATTTAGCTCAAGGAGTGACCCATGGAAAAATAAGAGCAAAATCTTTTGAAGCAAGGAAGAAAGGCAGAAAGAAGCACAATAGAGATGGATGAAAGATCTAGCTGGACTACAGGTATTCCTTGTCTTATGACCACAATCGAGCCCAAAATTACATTTGTTGAAAGAGCTTTGCCTGATTTTACGACCACCAATGGTTAAGTGGATCGCTTTGGTTGTTAAGTTACTAAGCGAATCTTGCTTCCCTACTGACTTTGATCATCAGATGGTCGCAGAAGGAGAACACTGCGACTGTCACATGCATGAGCCAGTTGCCAAGCATCTGACTTTTGATCAGGGGATGCTGCAGTGGTCCTAAGTGTGAAAAATGGTGAATAAAGTCACTTGGAACAACCACTAAATGAATGGTTGTAACTCAAGGGCTAGCTGTACTTTTATGCTGAAGAGCTCAGATGGAGAACAGCACAAATGGCTGGACATTTCCAAACTGGAGCAGTGGTGAGCCCTTTCTGATCAGCCATTAGAGAAAGAGGGGAAATGGAGGATGTTCTGATCCAGCTCCTCAAACACAAGATACCCTCTGTAGTTCAACCAATTATTCCTTTATTAAAGGTCAAGGTCAAGGTTCCCCTCGCACATCCGTGTTAGTCGTTTCCAGCTCTATGGGGGCGGTGCTCATTTCTGTTACAAAGCCGAAGAACCAGCACTGTCCAAAGACATCTCCGTGGACATGTGGCTGGCATGACTAAACACTGAAGGTGCACGGAATGATCTTACCTTCCCACCAAAGTGATCCCTATTTGTCTATTTGCAATTTTTAACGTGCTTTCGAATGGCTACGTTGGCAGAAGCTGGGACGAGTAACGGGAACTCACTCCATTACGTGGCGCTAGGGATTCGAACCGCCAAACTGCCGACTTTTCTGATCGACAAGCTCAGCATCTGAGCCACTGAGCGCCAACAGCCCCGGCAAAATGTTTCTCTCACATTGCAGGCTGATAAGTCTGTCCGGCAAGAAGATGAATAGTTGTCTGCCACACCTGTTCATTTCCTCCCCCTGCCTTTTATCCCCAGAGCTAGGGTGGTGCCTCACTAGCAGCAGTGGCTCTTCTGTCCCAAGGATCGGCCCATAGATTTCCACTGCTCTCCTCTCCTCTGCCTTCTGCGCATTTGCATGTCAGGCACTGTACCCAGCTGTTCCTCCTCTTCTTCATCAGCCACCTCCAGGCCTGGGGGCTGTTGACTCTCCATCTGAGGGCTGACGGACGGCTCAGGCTTCACCTCTGTCTCTTTCTGCCTGCTCCATCCCCTCTTCCCCCCTGGGAGCTCCCAGGTTGCCTTGATGCCTGATTCCCATGCCTCCCCTTCCTCCAATTTGGCTGCTGGAGAGGCCGACAGCTGACAGGCCATAACAGAGAAATTTTCTAATAAGACCCCTGGAAACCTGCAAACAGCGGCCGCGGAGCCGTGCCAAGTACAGTGTGCCATTCAGTAACAATTGCTTTATGTCTAATCCCGCTGGAATGATTTACCCCCAGAACTTATGTTAATGTCAGCTCGCTGCACTCAGAAAATAAATCTCATCTCAGTAGTAGGCTATGTCTTCGGGACATGCAACATGATTTCCATAATCTGATGAATGGGAGGAATTACACACAAGGAATTTTTTTTTTTAAAAAAAAAAACCTGATGACCATGTTAGGCCGTCATCTTTTATTATTATTGGCAGTTATCAAGGCAGGGCCGAGCCGGAAACGTGACAAAAATAGAAAACCGGCGGATTCATTTACTACAGTCGTTAGTATCGGTCTTACTGACGTTCGGCGCCATCCGGATTTCGCCGTGTGTCACCGCTGAAGCCCAGTTAGCTGGTGCAGATGAAAACAAATTCAATTCTCAGTCTGGAGAATGACACCCCGATGTACAGTGTGCGATTTCTTTAATCAATTCAGACGTGCGTGGAATTTCTTTCTTTTTTTTTAAGGAAAGGAATACATTCGCCTGCTCTGTGTTTATTTCACCTGCGCAAGGGGGCTCCTTGGAAGGAGGTGTACTTCTCAGGAGGAAGACAAGAATAACCACGAGGAAGGAAATAATCATCAGCACGGGGGACTGTTTGCGTTGTTAACCCTTCCGAATCATTCGAAGGGTGATTGGCTTAAAGTGCAGCCTTGCCGCCCAAATGCCTGCTTTCGATCTATTATTTTGTGTAATTTTGTTCCAGATTTTTGTTTTTAAAAAAAGGAAATTGAAACATGAATGCAAACCGGTATAAAGTGAGAAAAAGAAAAGAAGAGAGGAACTAAAGAGAAAGTTAAAAATGCAAGAAAGGAGATAAAAGAAAAAGCTAGCACCGATGATGTTACCTAGTTTGGTCATGAAACATCTGCAAGAAAACCTCCAAGCTCAGAGAGCACCAAGGATCCCACAGTTCTTCTTCTCCTCCTCCTCCTCCTCCTCCTCCTCCTCCTCCTCCTCCTCCTCCTCCTCCTCCTCCTCCTCCTCCTCCTCCTCCTCCTCCTCTTCTCTCCCTTTCCTCCATTCCACAAATCCTCACTCCCTTCTAGCATTGATATTACCTAGTTTGGTAATAAAACATCTACAAGAAAACCTCCAACTTCAGAGACTGCCCAGACACACAGGCCACTTCCTCCCTTCTCCTCTTTTTTCCCTTTCCTCCACTCCACAAGTCCCTTCCCTTCTAGCACTGAGGATGTTACCTAGTTTGGTCATGAAACATCTGCAACCAAACAGGGGAAAGAAAGATAGAAGTAGCTTCCTATCTTCTTCACAGCAGTGATAAATACAAATTTGACTCTTTATGATTATGACTCTCTCCTTTCTGTCTTCTATTCTGCCCAATTGCCAAAACCAGAGATTCATTTTTTGTTTCTTGTTTCATGCCAAACAAGTCTATTAGGGTTTCCAGGAACATCTGCTCTTCATCCAGAAGAGATGGTGACAATGCATTCAGCTTCTTATTTTAGAAGAAGTGGGTGGACATCACATCATGAAGTTCAGGTCATTTCCCATTAATCTTTGATGATGAAGAAGCTATCATCATTCATCTGGCATGGGTCCAACTCTTGGTGATTCTATGGACCAGGCCTCTCGCTCATCTTCTGATCTGGCACTACTTCTTGGACTTTTTCTATGCTCTGGTTGGTGTCATCTTTAATGGTATCCAGCCATCGTGTTCTTTGGTGGCCTGGTTTCCTTTTACCACAAACTCTTCCAAACACAGTCGCTTTCTCTATTGAATAACCTCATCCTACACTACAGATACTTCCCTGCTCTCAAGGAGTTCATACACCTGAATTTAGACTCTGCTTTGAAAACTCTCCTTAATATCAACTGTAGGCTTCACACATTGTCCTGGAAATGCCACACAGTCGGTTTTGCGTTTACAAATTTTGGAAGAGTACAGAGAAGAGCAACCAAAATGATTAGGGGACTGGAGACTAAAACCTACGATGAACGGTTGCAGGAACTGGGCCTGGCTAGTCTAGGGAAGAGAAGGACCAGGGGAGACAGGAGAGGAGCCTTCCAATATTTGAGGTGCTGCCACAGAGAGGAGGAGGGGGTCAAGCTGTTTTCCAAGGCACCCAAAGGCCAGACAAGGAACAATGGATGGAGACTGATCAAGGAAAGGTTCAACCTGGAAATAAGGAGGATTTTTCTAACAGGGAGAACAATCAACCCGTGGAACAGAAGTTGCCTTCGGAAGTTGTTGGAGCTTCATCACTGGAAGCTTTCAAGAAGAGACTGGACTGCCATCTGCCAGAAATGGTGCAGGGTCTCCTGTTTGGGCAGGGGGTTGGACTAGATGACCTACAAGGTCCCTCCCAACTCTGGGATGGGAGGCTGAGTGAGTCAAGATGCAAAGACGGCATTGATTGAATACTCAATGGGCCAGGTTGGTTAAGAGAGCTACTTTTTGCCAAAAGGGTTTTTCTTACACCTCTACGATAATGAGTGTTTTGTGGCGGGCTGGGATATTAAATCCGCAACTTGCATCCATCAGCTTACATCCATCTGCTATATTGATTACTTTTAGACATTTCCTTTTGTAGCCATCAGGCTTATAAATGAGCACCAGAGGCTCCAGATTCGAGAAGCTAAGACAAGTTTATTTAACAGTTTTTTTAAAAAAAACAACAACAGTTTAAATATAATGGAACAAATTGGGTTAGAGCCTAGGAATTTTAGAAGACCAAAGTAGGCTTTCATCCTCTTTCCTCCTTGACATTTCTAATTAGATCCATCAGGGATATGAATCTGGCTAGAGGACTCCAATCATCTTTTTTTGGCCACACAAGCTGGTCTTCTACAAGCAGGATGAAAAACGAATGTCTTCATGGTCCTGAGTAAATTTCTCTTTCCTAAATACACATATTCTGAACCTTCTTGGGTTCTTCTCATCTAGATGTTGCCAGGATTCCGGCACTTAACCCCATTTAAATCATGAGTCTCGAGCCAAACTTCCAAAATTTCAAAAGGATTTATTGGGACTTTAAAGGTGTGGCACTGCCTGGGTGTAGCCGACTCTGAGACACATCATTCATGGTCACCCTTGACCCTGGTTTTCCCTCCACCCCTCTGGGTGTATCATAATTCATATTCTCCAATGGGACACATCCATAGCCCAGAGTCATCAATCATGCTCTCCGGTTAGAATTTTGCACGGCAGAAACTTCAGTCACCTAGTTACTATCTTTGAAAAACTATTTATGGAATGCGCTTTCGGTTTCCAAGCTGCTGCATGGCTCTTTCAAACCCCTTTCCCCCCCCTCCCTTTCTATTGGCCATTCTAAAAAGACTGTAGAAATATGTTATGAGTTGACAGATGTCTCCTAAGAGTTGAGATTTCGAAACAGTAGGGTCTTGGTTGTCATCTGATGCTCATCAACCCAACTGTCAGAAAGCTTACTTGTCTTTCTGGTGAGACGATTACTGATGTCCTTCTCACTGGTGGGTTTCAAAAAGTTTTCCTACTGGTTCGGCGTGAGTGCGCACTTTGCGCATGGGCAACATGTCTAACTTACCTTCTGCTGCAAATCCTGTGTGTAAAACAGGTTGAAAAGCAGGAAATAAAGATCAGCATAAGAGCCGGAACAGGTGAGAGGGCCCAGCAGCCGATCGTCAGAGGGAACTGGTTCGCTCACAGATGATTGTCGGAGCTACCGGTTCGGCTGGACTGGGCTGAACTGGTGGAATACCACCACTGGTCCTTCTACAAGTAATGAATATGAGTAGCCACCACAAAGGTTATTATTAGGTTAGGAGCCATGGTGGTGCAGTGATAAGAGTGCGGTACTGCAGGCTACTTCTGCTGCCTGCAATTTGGCGGTTTGAATCTCACCAGGCTCTAGGTTGACTCAGCCTTCCAGCCTTCTGAGATTGGTAAAATGAGGACCCAGATTGTTGGGGGCAAGAGGCTGACTCTGTAAACTGCTTAGAGAGGGCTGCAAAGCATTGTAAAGCAGTATATAAGTCTAAGTGCTATTTCTATTTCTATTTCTATTTCTATTTCTATTTCTATTTCTATTTCTATTTCTATTTCTATTCCTTCCTTCCTTCCTTCCTTCCTTCCTTCCTTCCTTCCTTCCTTCCTTCGTGTGTAGTGGTTAGAATACAGTATTGGAGGCAAACTCTGCCCACTGTCAGGAGTTTGATTCTCACCAGGCTCCAGGTTGAGTCAGCCTTCCCTCCTTCCAAGGTGGGTAAAATGAGGACCCAGCTTGTTGGGGGCGATAGGCTGACTCAGTAAACTGCTTAGAGAGGGCTATAAAGCACTGCGAAGTGGTAGATAAGTCTAAGAGCTATTGCTATTAAATCTGTCACAATAACTTGAAAATGTCAGTTGGTACCTCCACTTCATTACTAATAGTTTTGTGTGTTGACTTTCTTGTACCTCTAGATACAGGCACCTCCATTGTCCACTAATCCAACACGTTCTTTTTATTTTGGGGAAACCGCCTGTGCCTTCAGAAGGTTCCCGTCGCACGGCCTTGAAGTCTCAGGATTTTCTCAGGCTGCAAACAGGCTCACAATAAAACTTTTCGTCTCCTTCCCGGCTCCCAATACCTTCTAAGCATTCCCTTCCCTCCCGCCTTCGTTTCTGTTGTCTAGTTGTGAGTAGAGAGGTGTGTTACGAGTCAGCCTTGACACATGTTCTATTTTTGCCAAATTAATTTGTGCGTCCAGAGAGATCTGACTCACACATCTGAATCATTTTTTTAAAAAAAATGAATGGAATTGGACAACCAAACAGATTGACCGTCGGTGAGCTGAATCGAGACTTAGCCGCATGCTTTGAGCCTCTGCTATTTTAATTTCAAGGGTTGGGGATGCATGTGCGCGTGTGAGAACTCCGTTCACAAAACCTCAACAAAACTCTCTAAAACACACATTTGACACAACAATGGCGCTGGCTAGACTGGCTACAGTGGACTCCCTAGGAAAGAATTTTGATCTTGTGACCCTAGGGAGGTTGCAAATTTGTGAAAAATGGCCTTAAGTCAATTTTTTTTCCAGTGCCATTGTAACTTTGAACGATCACTAAATGAACCGTTGTAAGTCAAGGACTACTGTTATGGCCTGTTGGATGCCAGGCCTTCCAGAAGCCGAATCAGAGGAGGAGGTGTGGGAGTCAGGGCAACCTGGGAGCTCCGAGGGGGAAGGGGGAATGGAACTGGCAGAAAGAGGGGGGGGGAGAGGCGAAGCCTGGGCCATCCATCAACCCTCAGATGGAGAGTCAACAGCCCCCAGGTCTGGAGGTGGCTGATGAGGATGAGGAAGAGGAAGAACATCTGGGTACAGTGCCTGATGCACAGAAGCACAGAAGGCAGAGGAGAGGAGAGCAGTGGAAATCTATGGGCCGGTCCTTGGGACCGAAGAGCCACCGCTGCTAGCGAAGCCCCACCCTAGCCCTGGGGATAAAAGGCAGGGGGCGGAGATGAATAGATGTAGCAGACAACTATTCATCTCCCAGATGGACAGACCTGTTAGCCTGCAGGAGGAACTTTTTTTCCGCACTGCCAGCATTCCTAATAAACAAATCTTTTTAGTTCACTTCAGAAGGTTTGTTGTGTTTGGGGAGCTGGGTCAGAACAACTACCTATACAAATAAATTGGGCCAAATGTTTCTTCCTATTGCAGGAATTATCCAAAGAGGCTGGGTGCCAACTGTATAAATTCAGCAAATAAGTAAATAAACTCCCAGCCCTATAAATTTGGCAATAAACATGGGAAAATTCA
Source organism: Notechis scutatus (assembly GCF_049901735.1). Lineage (NCBI taxonomy): Eukaryota > Metazoa > Chordata > Lepidosauria > Squamata > Elapidae > Notechis > Notechis scutatus. The sequence goes on along the minus strand of NC_142021.1, from coordinate 10,403,829 downwards.
TTTGCAAGCTTTGAAGAGTTTTGGACCCTAATGCTCCAAGTCTAAGAACTCTTCAACGTTTCCCAGAAAAGACCTCAGCAATAATAGAATTCTTTATTGGCCAAGTGTGATTGGACACACAAGGAATTTGTCTTGGTGCAAATGCTCTCAGTGTACATAAAACAAAAGATACGTTCGTCAAGAGTCGAGAATCATAAGGTACGACACTTAATGATACTCACAGGGTACAATAAGCGATCAAATCATACTAGGAAACAGTCAATATAAATTGTAAGTATACAAGCGACAAAGTTACAGTCATACAGTCATACATAATCGCTCTCCGTTTCCATAAAACGCAGCATGCATATGAGATAAATCTGATTAAGATTTATGACCTCATAAATACAGACCAAATACAAACCGCCCTGCTTCCGTTTGATCCAGCTCAAAAAAAAAACCAACATTATTTCCAAATGCTGGCTTTATTGTCCATAAAGGGTAACTGCTAATGGGGGGATTTGAGATTTATGCTGATGGAAACCTTTTTTAGATATATGTCCATGGCTAACAGAGCCAGTAGGTCAATTTTGCATTGGAATTTTCTTAATTGCTCGGCGCTAGAGTGCTCCACATTAGACATACTCAACCTTTGCTCATTCTAGAGAGCCATTTCCTTAATGAGCCATTAGGACAGACTGTTATTTAGAATAGAATAACAAGAGTTGGAAGGGACTTTGGAGGTCTTCTAGTCCAACCCCCTGTTTAGTCAGGAAACCATACACCACTTCAGACAAATGGTTATCCAACATCTTTTTAAAAACTTCCACTGTTAGAGCATTTACAATTTTTGGAGGCAAGTTGTTCCGCTGATGAATTGTTCTAACTGTCTCCTTAGTTTTAAGTTGCTAACAACAACAACCACAGAAAACTGGTTAGGCTGTTGTCTCGTTCATACTGATGGATTGCAGTACAGGGCTCTTGCTGAGTCTGTGATAGTGAAGGGCTTTAATTCCAATGTCTTCCAAAACTGCTTCGGTCTTCAAGAAATAAAGGCTTGGTGGTCCATCACTAAGACAGGAATGGCTGTCGGTGAAACTGGTCCGCCTGAAATGAAGGAGAAGGTAGACATCCATGCTAATGTTGTGCAGCAGGGGGTCCTCGGTGCTCTCTGAGCTTGGTGGTTTTCTTGCAGACGTTTTGTTATACCAAGCTTCGTAATATCATCAGTGCTAGAAGCGAATGGGATTTAATGGAGGAAGAAGAGGAGGAGGACTGGGGGGGAGTCTTTGAGTTTGGTGGTTTTCTTGCATATGTTTCATGACTCATCTAGGGAACAACAATTGTGCTAGAAGGACGTTTCGATAGAAGATAATATTTGCAGTTCAGGGTTGAACTGTGGGGTCCTTGGTGCTCTCTGAGCTTGGCTGTTTGCTTGCAGATGTTTTGTGACCCAACGAGATAACATCATCAGTGCTAGAAGGGAGTGGGATTTGCAGGGAGCAGGAGGAGGAGGAGGATGACAATGACAACGATGACTATGGCATCCTTGGTGCCAGGGGTGGGATTCTACCAGTTTCCCTACCGCTTTGGTGATCGCGCACTTCATGCATGCGTGCGCACACCTAATGCACGTACACAGCTTTCCAAACACCAGCTGAGGCTCTGCCGCACCAATCAGTTGAGAGGATAAAGAACAGAAAAGTGCAGGAGCAGGTGGGAGGGCTGATCCTATGCTTTTCTCTTCTCTCTCCTCTCAGCCAATCATCGGAGCTTTTTTTTTAACTACCAGTTCAGGCAAACCGGTAGCAATTTCTGCTACCGGCTCAGCTGAACTAGTCTGAAGTGGTAGCATTTCACCACTGCTCTCTAAGCTTGGTTGCTTTCTTGCAGACATTCTATTATCCTACTAGGTAACATCATCAGGACTCTATTGTAATATTATACAGCCTGCTGTCCATCTCACTGGATTCAATCCCTTCTCCTTTCCACACCACAACCTGTGGACAAGTTTGGTAAAGGATATGCAGGGCTTTGGATCTAAATTGGGAAGAGGACTTGCAGGACAAGACATGGGTGATATAGGAGAAGAAGTGGCAGAATCTGGGGGGGTGGAGTTAAAAGAGGGATCGAGAAGATTAATGTCATGTGTGAAAGATCAGTTCTACATGCGACGGCCCAATTTATTGCTGAAGAGCCTTTGTACAGGAACTTTTTCAATGATTAGAACCTGCTTGGAGTTAAATAAAAATCAATAGAACTCAAGGGAGATTGGATTTAGTTCACTTGTGACTACGTAGAGATTCTAGGCGGATTATTCTTTGCACTCTGCCACTAGGATCTGCCACTTCTTCTCCAATGGACATATCCACCATAGCATTTGGAACCTCCATAAAGAGAAGCTGCAGCTTCTTTGTAGTACTTGCATGACAACATGGTCTGCAGGATGGACATCTTGGTGTTAAGAGGGGCGGAACCCTCTGGTGCTCCCTACACAAAGGCCCAACTATTATGCAAATCCAAGAGAAGATGCATCTCCTTTCACGACATTATCCGATGTCCAGACCAATTACAATGGATAAATTCTGCCCAAACCAGTTTTAGTGAGGTCCATACTCAGAGGTGGTTATTCAGCAGGTTCTGACCAATTCTGGAAAACCGGGAGCGGAAATTTTTAGTAGTTCAGAGAACCGGCCAATCCCGCCTCTGACTGGCCCAACCCTCCTCTGTTCTCTGCCTCCCATTGAGCCCCAGCTGATCGGCTGGGTCTCCTTTTGTTGCCCTGCACAGGAGAACGGAGCTGGAAAGCAGGTGAGCGGGGTAGGGAGGGAAGGGAGATTTTGCAGTATCCTTTCCCCAGGAATGGGGAAGGAATGGGGATTTTGCAGTATCCTTCCCCTGCCATGCCCACCAAGCCATGCCCACAGCACCGGTAGTAAAAAAAAAATTGGAATCCCACTACTGTATGATTTTGGTGAATGTTATTAATGGATTAAAGATGTTTGCCCTGATTAATTCTCTGCATTTTAATCAATTCATCATCAAGGTTTAAATAAATGGGCTTGTCTCTTTCATCCCATGATGGATGCCTTTTTAAAATACCGAAGCCATAAGTGATGTACTATTAAATAAACATTCTCTCATTCATCCATCCACCCTGAAACTCCTCGAGATGGGCCATCCATTCATTTTCAGCATTGCTGCTAATCTATTAATCTAATCTATTAATCTAATCTATTAATGCACAAGCTGCATTAATAGAGGGATAGAATCAAGATCACATGAAATTCTAGTACCGCTTTACAAAGCCTTGGTAAGACTACACCTAGAATACTGCATCCAGTTCTGGTCACCACAATATTAAAAAGATGTTGAGACTCTGGAAAGAGTGCAGAGAAAAGCAACAAAGTTGAATAGGGGCCTGGAGGCTTAAATATACGAAGAACGGTTGGAGGAATTGGTTATGTCTAGTCTAGTGAAAAGAAGGACTAGGGGTGACATGATAGCACCATTCCAATATTTATGGGGCTGCCACAAATAAAAGAGGATCATCCTATCCCCCCAAAGGCTGAAGGTAGGACAAGAAACAATGGTTGGAAACTAATTAAGGAGAGAAGCAACCTAGAACTAAGGAGAAATTTACTAATGAGAACAATCAACTCATGGAAAATCTTGCTTTCAGAAGTTGTGCGTGCTCCATCACTGGAGGCTTTCAAAATGAGACTGGACAGTCACTTGTCTGGAATAGTATAGGCTCTCCTGCGTGAGAAGGGGGCTGGACTAGAAGACCTCTGAGGTCCCTTCCAACTCTGTTATTCTATGTTCTATTTTTTTTTAAACCTTTTTGTTAAAAAAAATCACACAGCAAACCTAAATGACCTAGTCCACATTTGCAGCCCTGAGGAATTCAGAATAGGAAGAGGCACAATGTTAGTGAGGTTTAAGCATTAGAAAGAGGCACTTTCCTTAAATGCGGAGTTGTTTGTTTGTTTCCCTCTTTTTTTAAAAAAAGCTATTTTTCTATGTAAAAAAAGCTATTTTTCTATGTAAAAAAAGCTATTTTTCTCTCTTAGCCTTGAATAGACAAGCAATTTTCTATCAGTGTAAAAGAAGAAGAAAAAAATAACTAGCAAAACAAACAGAACACTTCATCAAGGACACCAGAAATTGCAATCAACAGGTACTGGCCTGCAAATATTTAAACAAATCACTTCATCAGTTGTGGTGCATTGTGTAGCAGAAAGGCAAAATAATTCTTATGTAAGGCCAAGGGGCTGGCAGATGGCGAGGCCGCTGTTCAGATAAGGGGGGAGTTTTAGTCTGATTGAGAACTCACTGGAGTTGCATACACATTACAGGGTTTAGACAAGCCATGGATGAATAATTAAGAGCGCCACTGAACCAGTGTCAGCCTAGCTGGTGAGCCCGTTACTCAAGAAACGGTTGCATATTGTTAATGTTTTGTGCTATGATATGGAAGAGGATATTTGTAGTTCGGGGTTGACCTTGGTATTCTCTGAGCTTGGCTGTTTGCTTGCAGACATTTCATTACCTGACTAGGTAACATCATCTGTGCTAAAAAGGAGTGGGGTTTGCAGGGGAGGAGGAGGAGTTGGAGGGGAAGGAGGGGGAAGAGGACAATGACTCTGGGGTCCTCGGTGCTCTCTGAGCTTGATGGTTTTCTTGCAGACGTTTCATGACTCAACTATTTAACAGCATCAGTGCTAGAAGAAGTGGAATTTGCAAGGAGCAGGAGGAGGAGATGGAGGAGGAGGAGGAGGAGGAGTGTGGGATCCTTACTGTTCTCTGAGCTTAGTGATTTTCGTGCAAACATTTCACAACTCAGCTAGATAACATCATCAGTGCTAGAAGAAGTGGAATTTGAGAGGGGGAGGAGGAGGAGGAGGAGGAGGAGGAGGAGGAGGAGGAGGAGGAGGAGGAGGAGGGAGGAGGAGGAGGAGGAGGACAATGACTGTGGGATCCTTGGTGTTCTCTGATCTTGGCTGGGTTTTTTGCATGTTTCATTACCCAACTAGGTAAGTTCATCACTGCTAGAAGGGATTGGGAGTGCAGAGAGGAGAAGGAGGAGTAAGAGGAGGAGCAGGAGCAGGAGGACTATGGGATCCTTCGTGCTCTCTGAGGTTGGTGGTTTCTTGTACATGTTTCATTACCCAACTAGTTAATATCACCACTGCCAGAAGGGATGGGGTTTGCAGAGAGGAGGAGGATTAGGAGCAAGAGGAGGAGCAGGAGCAGGTGCAGGAGGAGGAGGACTATGGGATCCTTGGTGCTGTCTGAGCTTGGCTGTTTGCTTGCATTTCATTGCCCAACTAGACGACATCATCACTGCACTCTGTGCAGTGTGGGGTTTGTTCCCTGTTTATATGTATACAAAAGCTTATCCTGGTAGTGTTGGTGGGGGAGGAGTTGAGGTTCAGCCATCAACAGTCAGTTTGGGACAACCACATTTGCACACCATTCAAAGTAAGGAAAAAGCCCTAAGGAAACCAAAGGAACAGAACCAGCAACCTGCAGTGGGATAAGCATGTAACACCAGACAAACAAGCAGAGAGAAAACAATCCCCTAATCCAGTGACCCCCAGCCTTTCTTGAACCAGGGACCGGGTTCACGATTATTTATTCTTCCATGGACTGGTACCTGAGTAACGCGAGACTCCACCGCCATCAGAATGGCTCTTCGTTCAAACCCTTCGACAAAACTAAGGCGCGAGCACCCAAACGCCGCTTTCCAACTGAAAAGCCGGAAGCAACCGAAAACCCGGAAGCGCCGTCGAAACAAGATGGCGACGCCCAAGCTTTGCGGCCCGGTAAAAAATGATCCACGGACTGGTACCGGTCCGGGAACTGGTGATTGGGGACCCCTGCCCTAATCCAACATTACCCAACCCTTTGGGCATCAGGGACCAGTTATGTGGAGAGAAGTTTTTCCACAGACTGGAGATGTGGTTTTGTGTGCTGTCTTGCATCCCACGGATGGGGCTTCGCTTGTTTGCACGGCCCAATTTCTGGCATGCTTGAGGACTGGGGGTTGGGGACCCCTGCCCTAATCAATGAACGCCCCAGAGGAAAACCACAACCCCTCCAACAGGGAAAGAGGTGACCCTTAGGGAACAAACAGAGAAGAGGGGACGTAGAAACTCAGAAAGGATCTTCCATAACTTATCAGGATGTTAAAAAAAAAAAAGGAGATTTGTGCTTTCAGACTTGCAAGATTCTGTTCATGCAGTCTTACAACAAAGCAGAATTAATTCACCTGGTTGTATTTCCTGTTCTGGTCTACCGAGGAAGGCTGACATCAGGAATGATAAAGGTGGAAAGGAAAGAAGCTGTCCGAGAATCCAGCTTTTCCAAAAACCGTTGATTTGTGCTCCATTTTGTCAATAGAGGAAGATTTGCAGCCTGCAAGAACTTCCTCGTGGCTCTAAATCCTCTTGAGCTACCCAAATAGGCTCCGGAGATAAAAGTCTGCTGGAGTTTGATACATTTATCAGGGCAAACAATGCCTCTCCCAGAATGCCAGCTATTCTTCAAGGCTGTTTCAACACCAGATCCGGAAAGCTGAGAGAGACAGCAATGAATCACCACCTATCGACACCAATGGCTTAAAATAATTATCAGCCTCTCATTGTCTGTGCAGTGCCCTGAAACAATACTTGTCTCTGTGATTTAATTTCTTGAACTTGGCAGCTCTTACTCTCCCCCACACACAAACATGCACACTGCTCAGGAAGTAATGAGACATTGTGTTTATGCCTAGTGTGGTGCACACAACAGTCATATCCCTGACAGGTTCCCAAAGTGAAGCATTGTTCTTTCATTTGTCTAAATACCCTGGGTAAATCATGTCTTATTATATCAAACATAATCCATTCCCGCTTGGATGAATGAGCATCCGACGGAGAAGAGAGAGGGGGAAATGTTGATGGTCACCAAAATTCATGGCAGAGAAACCTCTGACCTTCTTCCCCAGATGCAGAGGCTTGACAAAGCCAACATGTGTCTGCTGTGTTGCTGAATACAATGTAGGAGAAGAGCAGGCACAGCTGGGGGTGGAATTAAGCGAGTCATCAGCCTAGAATCCCTACGTTCCCACAAATCTTGAATTCCACTGACCCTTCTTTAGCGCTAATTCAGATTTGAACTTTAGTTGACTAGATCAGCAGTCTCCAAACTTTCCAGCTTGGCTGTCTAGCCCAACCAGTGGTGTGTGTGTGTGTGTGTGTGTGGCAAATGCACCCAGCTCCATTTGTGTGTGCACTCTCCACTCACAAGAATGGAGCTTCGCACATGAGGAAAGGGTGCGCAAACAGAGGCCACTTGTGCTCCTGTCCGAAACTCCGCTTGTGCTGGCGGAGAGCGCTCACACACGAAGCTCCATTTGCACCAATGGAGCTTCGCACACGAGCACAAACCTTTCGCTTGTGCAAATGGAACTTCACGTGCAAGCATTTCCCCATTTCTCCCACGGCCCCGTTTCGAATACTACCTGGTACTGGCCCATATGTGTGTGTGTGTGTGTGTGTGTGTGTGTGTGTGTTAGTGTGTATGTGTATATATATAATGATGTATATAACATTATATACATATAATGAACAGTGTATTGTCTGGGTGAATATACTTTATATACAGTACTACTACTAATATTATTATTCAGATATACATAACCATAATCTTTCAACTTCTAACATTTGTGTATACGTGGGTAATTATAATGTATTCTATTAAGTATCAGTATATATAATATTTTCCTACTTTCTACCTCTTTTTACTAACTCTTAATAAAATAGCCACCATATTAAGACGTATTCTTTATCTATCCATCATCTCTTGTTCTTTTTACAATTTCAGCTCTTATTGACTTTTTGGTAAATCTTTCATGCTTCTCCCTTGGGATCTTGTAACTCCTTACGTCGCGTTTATTTAGTCTAAGTATTTCGTCTGCCACATCACCTATCTCTTGCTATTGGATATCTCTAGAGCAACCATCCATAGTTCTTTCATCATTTTTAGGAGAGCTTTTCCTTTATTCTCTTCTATATTTTGAACTCTTAAAGGATAGTCTGTCTATTCCATTTTTAAAATTCTTACTATGTCTTCTTCTTCTTTTTAAATGTTTATTTTTTAAAAAAAAAATTGAATACAAATAATACAAATAAATCTAGATACAAAGAAAAAAGAAAAAAAAGAAAAAACCACAAATATTACAGTGATAAATTAACAACATAAATCAACTTTTAAAAAGGGATGATTAAAGTAAACAATTATAATGAAATATGGGGAGTTTTTATAAAAACAGTATTGGATGGAGGGCAAAGGGAATAAACCTACTCAAGAATATTTGTTGTTTTGGGGGGATAAGGGCACAGTTGGGATATATTGTATATCTTTCAGTTGTTATAGAAGAAATATAAGTAATAAAAATGGTCTCTGGGATGTGTGTGTGCACCGTAAGAATTATTATTATCTCTTCCATATCTTGGAATATGGAAGGGCCGTTATAACTTTGAATGGTCACTAAATGAACCCATTGTAAGTCATGGACTCCCTGTATTTATGACCATTGCCAATATCCCAGGATCATATGATTATCATGTTTGACCATGTTCGACCTTCCCAGCCTAATGATTCGCTTAACAATCATGCCAAAAAGGTTGCAACATTGAACACGCCTCACTTAAAAACCACCTGTCAACTCATAAAACATTCACCAGGGAGCTGCTCTTCCAGTTTCCGATGCTCCCCTGCACGCACACGCATGCTCCTGTTTCGGCATTTGATGCTCCCGCATGCATGCGCTGGAACCCAGAAGGGCAATGGTTGATGGTTGGTGTGCCCAGAGAGATGGCTCTGCATGCCACTTCCGGCACGCATGCCATAGGTTCGCCATCACAGCCCTAGGATTAAATAAGGCATTTTCAGAATTCCCCTTCATCCTTTATTTTCTTCATGGCTTCCCATGGCTCTTCTGGCTCAGGTCGAAGCCAACGACTCGAGATGTCCCAAGTGACAGTCTGCTCTTTCATCAACCCATCACTGCCTCTTCATTGGACAAAGGGATTACAATGGGCTTAATTGGTAGCCCAGAGGCAAGAGTCTATTTTTAGAAGATTGAAGCTAAGATCTCCCAAAGAAGGAAATGAGGAGAACATCAATCGGCCAAAGCAGCTGAAATCAGCCACTTGTGTATCATTATTTATATCTTTGCGGGACTCTCTCAGTCTCTTCCCAAAAAGAACATAGAAACATTCTCTGTGCTAACAATTCATCTCTGCAGGATCTGCTCCCTGCTGGTTCCCCAAAACAAGCTGATGTGACAGAAATAATGATTTAAAAGGTTACGTGCTAGTCGTTCCCGGCTCTAGGGGGCAGTGCTCATCTCCTTTACAAAGCCGAAGAACCAGCACTGTCCAAAGACATCTCCGCGGTCATGTGGCCGGCATGACTAAACACCGAAGGTGCACGGAATGATCTTACCTTCCCACCAAAGTGGTCCTTGTTTTTCTATTTGCATTTTTAACGTGCTTTCGAACCGCTAAGTTGGCAGAAGCTGGGACAAGTAACGGGAGCTCACTCCATTATGTGGCACATGGGATTCGAACCGCCGAACTGCCGACCTTCCTGATCGACAAGCTCAGCGTCTTAGCCCCTGAGCCACTGCATCCCTTTTGAAATAAGGATTATGAAATAATGATTAGGCAGGCTTTAAAAAATCCTACCAAGATCAGAGCTGAGGTTACAAATACAGGTATTTCTCAACTTACAATTATTCATTTAGTGACCACTCAAAGTTACAGTGGCACTGAAATATGTGATTTATGGCTGTTTTTCGTGACTGTGAGAAGTACATAAAAATGAATCAACAGACTTTTGATAATCTGATCCATAGGATGCTTTATTAGGGGAAATACTGCAGTATGGACCCCCTGACTCCAAAACCATGTTTAGGAGAGAAGGAGACACTCCCAATGAAGGAGACACTGTGGGCACGTTGAGACTTTATCTGCTGAACAAAACTCCTCATTGGTGACAGGAAGGGCATCTGGCCAGTAAACACTGATCTCCATTCATTTGCCCAGACTCCACCCCAGGAAGGGATTCTGGGATCATTAAAAGAAGATGATGATACTAACTTATCAACTGCATTCATTTAACGACTGTGGCAAGAAAGGTCATGAAATGGGGCACCTAATCACTCGACCAATGTCTCACTTAACAACACAAATTTTGGGCTCAGCTGTGCTTGTAAGTTGAGGGCTGCTTGTAGATTTCTTAGCCTTTTTAATTTTTCTAAAAGGTTTTTAAAGGTAGACTGACCAAGCTTCCTTCCTGACCGGAGTGCCTTTTTATGTTAGGATCAAAACACAGGCAAAGCTAAAAAAAATTCTCATACTTCTAAATTCCTTCAGGCTTTATTTATACAGAAACCTTTAAGCCTATGAAAAGTTCCAGTGTGTTAGAGCATGACTGCCTCTGTTCTTCTCAGCGACCCAAATAACTGGTAAGCGTAATCAGACTAGGTAGATTTACTCTTAATTTTGCCTGTCTTGCCCTTGTTGGAGTCTGATTCTGAGGGGGAGATTGAGCAGCTGGCAGGGAGTGGGAGCATGGCTCCGGTGGCTGTGGACGAAATGAGGGAAGGGCACAGTCCGGCTGGGCATTCAGAGGAAGACCCAGGGCCAACCCCTCTTCATCTAGGGCATGCAGGGAGGAATGGAGAAAGGAGCAATGTGGCTTATGGGAGAGAAAAGGGCCCTGATCCCTTTCATTAGTTGCAGCTGGGGGAACAGGATATAAGAAGGGTGTTTGCACACAGCACCTTGCTGGAAGCAAAGTGTGCATTATCTTTGTCAAGGTTTATCTGGGTTTTGGTGTCCTCCCAACTGTGTGTGCTTCATTCTCTTTTGGAAGTCTGCAATTTATCATCCTGGCCTGTCGTGTTAATTACTTCAGCGTGGTTTGTGTTGGTTTCTTTAATTTCTAATTTATCTGTACTTTGGGTTCGGACTGCATTTCTTCCCTTTGTAGACTGTTTTTGGAAGAGTTTGATCTCCAGCCAAGGATAACTGGACATCGAGGGCCAAATTGGAGGAATTAAAGGGATTTTACCTATTTTTGTGACTTGGTTGCTTTTGTGCCACACTCTGGGTCATCACATCACCATTTCTCGGACAGGTGAAGGAAAGGAATTGGGAAGGTTTCAAACGTGTTTCAGTGGGAAGACGCCGAAGATTTTTTTGTGATAGCCTTTGAGGAGGTATTTTCTGGAAGATGATTTAAAGATAAAACATTGCTTTCAGTGGGACTTCATCCCTGGAGGTTTTTAAGAAGAGTCCGGAAAGCCACTTGTCTGAAATGGTGTAGGTTCCCTGCTTGAGCAAGGGGCTGGACTAGAAGACCTCCAAGGTCCCTTCCAGCTCTATTCTGATTCTGAATTCCTTTATTTATAATAGTTTTATGACACATCGCACTTTAAAACAATAAAAACTAATACATTAAAAAAAGAAAAGAAAAAAGTGAAAAAGTAGAGCCACCTCATGAGCAGGAAGGACTCAATAGAGAAGAGCCGTAATGCTGGGAATGATGGAGGGCAAAAAAAGAAGAAGGGGACGGCAGAGAAGGAGGTGGCCAGATGGAGTCACTGAAGCAGCAGGTGTGAGCTTCCATGGACTCCAGAAGATGGTAGTGGACAGGAAGGCCTGGAGGAACATTGTCCATGCGGTCACGACTTCGCAACTAACAACAACAACTACTTGCTGCACAGGACAGCCGATGGAAGCGCATAGCACAGCAAAAATGCTTTCCGGTGGTTTGCTAAGTCCAACTGACTAAGATAGCTGGTTATTTCAGATGAGCAGAGAGACTTTCACCAGAAAGCAACTTTTTTTTAAAAAAAGGGGTGGGGGAGGGAGATCCTAGTGTGCCCCCCTCAACCTATGAACCCCATCCTGTCCACCTGAATGATCCCTTAAAGGGCACCCAGAGATGGATCCCCCATCCTCCGCTAATTCCCCTGTCTTTTAACTTTTAAGTATGTTAATGCATCTTGAATTAATTTCCATGCTGTTAAAGTACAAGCTGGACTCATAAAAGTGACAAGTTGACTTTTTCAGGGAGAATGATGTCGGGCTGATGAGCAATGGCAGCGTAAATGAAAATTAGCCACAAGACAATGTTAATTATGCTTTATCCATTAACGGGGAGGCAATTGAACGGCTCGGGTTTTTTCCGCAGGGAAAGGGGAACCCCCCCTGCCTGGCTCTCGTAAAGGGGAACGGTGGCATTTAATGTGCTAATTAAAGTCAAGCATTGCAACTGCTATTTGTGAGATGGGATGTACCTGTTCAGCGTGGAGCTGTTTCAGAAAACGACTTGCCATGATGCCCAAGTCTTGAAGGACTCCTTCAAACAGAGCTTACGCAACTAAATACCAGGATGGATGGCAGAGAAACTGTTAGGGGTAGGTTTAGAAGCTGCCCAGAGTAGTTTTGGAGTTTGGTGGCTACTAAACCTACTAAATAAATATCCTTTTATTCTGAGAGTGGTTGTCCAGGAACATTGGAAAAACGTCAGAAAAGCCATCTCTTTTCCCTGGTTGTCCTTAACATTGAATTTAGAGATGAATGTTCTAATTACCTGCCAGGCTAATAGCATTGACGAGACCAATCAGAGCCTTTGTCTATGGAGATTCTCAACCATCCAGATCATGGTTGTTCCAAAGCTGCTTTTTGCAAAAGGCAACTGGACTTTCTGATTGTTTTTTTTTTTTTTTCTCTTTGAAAGCATGTCGCTTCTCATCCAAAAAGTTCTTCAGTACTAACACAGTTGAAGGATCTTGGATGAGAAGCGAAACATTTTCAAAGGAAAACAAATAAACAAACAAGAAAGTTGTTTGTTCTGACCTAGGCTTCACAAAATCCCAAAGCAGACTCCTCGTCCTGACAAAACCCCTTTTATTTAGGCTAATGTGAGTTCCTCTCATTCACATCCAGCAAAGTCCCAGCAAAGAGTCTTTCAAGGGTGAATTTACAACCATAGACCTTATCAGGCTTGGAGAGCTGCCAGGCCGATAGCTTCCAAGTGCAACACTGTACAAGAAAATACTTGTCAAGGAGTCTCTGAGAGGCACGAACAAATCTTCACACTAATTAAATGAACTAATTGTCTCCTGCAAACCTCACTCCCCTTTTGCTCCTCTTTATTCTCTCTCGGAGGGGTCATTCACCATCCACCTGTGCCTTTACTCCTGATTCAACCCTTGTTCCTTATCTGTTCCCTTCTCCTGACAGCTCTGTGCATGCACACATAGGGAACAGGCTCCAGCTGTTCTTCTGCCCTATTGATCTCCGATTCCGAAGACAGCTGATAACTGTCGGATGGCCCTGGCCCCATCTCTGCCTCCAATGCAGAGCACTCATCAGAACTTTCTCCAGGACTGGCCCATGTTCCTCCCCAACCTCCTCACTGTCCGAGTCTGCCAGCTGCTCTGTTGGCCTCTGGCGGGCCACAGCGCAGTTGTCTTCTGGAAAAAAGCACCTTTGGGATAAACAAAGCATTTATTGAAGCTGATAGAATCTCTATAAATTCATCTATATGCCAATCTGGCACTTTTGAAATACATTGTGACTCTAACTCCGGTCATTGTCTAGAAACGGATGGACACTTGGTCCAGGACTTCTACAAAATGTCCCTGCTTGTCCCAAATGTGTTTTTTTCTTCAAAAAGCAACTGGAGTTTCTTTGTTTTTCCTTGAAGACATTTCACTTCTCATCCAAGAAGCTTCTTCCATTCTGGGGAACTGGAGAACAGAACATGTTTACAAGATCGGGTTCTTTAAGTCAAGCATGACTTCCTTGCTTTTAAATTTCCTCTTTTTCATATTCTTTCGTAGTGGTGAATCATTTTGGAACTACCAGAGATGCTGTAATATCACGCCTAGGAAGAACACGATACAAAAATGAGTGATGTTCTTGTAGCTTGGCTGGTAATTCTTGGGACTGCCACGAAGATGGTGACAGAAACGTGGAAGGAAATTTGCAAAAGACAGTGTACGCATGCGGTGTTCTAATTAAACCTTTCTAGCTTGCTTTTGTTTGAGTTATATTTAACAATAAAAACAGGGTACTAATTTACAGATGCAGAGATTACTTCATAGGTTTATAAAGCTTACCATTGAAGTCCCAAAGGTGCCTTTTTTAAAAAAGAAAAGAAAAGGAAGGCAACTGGACTGTCTTTGTTTTTCCTTGAAGATGTTTCGTTTCTCATCCAAGAAGCTTCTTCAGTTCTCGAGTTCTTCAGAACTGAAGAAGCTTCTTGGATGAGAAGCAAAATGTCTTCAAGGAAAAAGAAAGAAACTCCTTTTGATAAAGCACTTTTTGGGGACTTCTACAAATTCAACTGGCCAAAATCCAACCCCGAAGAAGCATTTGCCCCAAAGGAAAAAAAAAATTCTGCTAATGGTTCCACCCTGGTACCGCTTTGTCCTCCCTCTCTTTCGCAAATCAAAATATCAGATCAACAGCTATAATAATATTAACTGACATTCCGTCAAAAATACATAAAAGAAAGCTTCTTCGTATATGAAAAAGTAATATGAGCCAAATAGATTCTCGCTGTTGGTTCCTTCGGGAGATGGTAAGGAGGAAAAAAAAAACTTAGTTATTTCACTGTGGGCAAAATTTCTATTTGCATTTAAATTGACATCAAACAGTAGATGAAGATTCTAAAAATGTATCTCCCGTCTTACCTGCGAACCGCATGAACAAAATTTCATTATGGGCTGCTATTTTCCCTTAATACAAATTTGGATCCCCTAGCAGCTCCAATAAAGCCATCCGTTATCAGACAGTGTGGCTGAAAAATACTCATCCCCCAAAAATCAGGTTCCTAAGATTCTCCAAGATTCAGAATGATTTGAAATAATTTTGTGCACCAATTTTTATGGCAGGCAGGTCAGCTGATGGACCCCAATTCAAAAAAAGTTGCCAAAACTCCAGAGAAGAGCAACAAAAATGATTAAGGGGCTGGATGCTAAAATGTCTGACAAACTGTTACAGGAACTGGGAATATCTAATCTAATGAAAAGGACTAGGGGTGACGTGATAGCACTCTTCCAATATCTGAAGGGCTCCTACAAAGACGAGAAAGTCAAATTATTTTCCAATGCACCCATAAGCAAGACGAGAAACAATTGGAAACCAACCAAGGAAAGAAGCAGCCTAAAACTAAGGAAAAATTTCTTAACGGTGAGAGCAATCAACCAGTGAAACAACTTGCTTTCAGAAGTTGTGGGTGTTTCATCACTGAAGGCTTTCAAAAAGAGACTGGACAACCCTTTGTCTGAAATGACATAGGCCTCTTCCTCAAGCAGGGTGTTGGACAAGAAGATCCCTGAGGTCCCTTTTATTACTCTACTCTACTCTACTCTACTCTACTCTACTCTACTCTACTCCACTCCACTCCACTCCACTCCACTCCACTCCAATCCTCCTACCCTATCCTATATCCTATCCTATCCTTTCTTCTATCTTCTTCTTCCTCCTCTTCCTCTTCCTCTTCCTCCTCCTATTCTATTCCATTCCATTCCATTCCATTCTCCTTCCTTCTTCTGTGCTTCTACTTGTCCCATTTTCCTCCTTCTCCCTTTTCTTTCCCTTCTCCTTCTCTTTCTCCTTCTTCCCCTTCCCCTTCTCCTTCTTCTTCTTCTCTCTATTCTATTTTCTATTCCATTCCATTCCATTCTCAGAGCTTACAAGGTGGGAGGCAAAAATGACCCCCCCCGTCTCTCTTTTTTAATCAGAGATCATATGGATGCTCAGATTAATTGCAGGTATTGAAAAATGTCTGCGCATAACAAAAGTATTTGCTCCAGCCCCAGATCGATGTGCTCACTTCATGTTTACTGAATCAGTTGGATGCTCCAAATTGGCCCGAATTGCACTGCATCAATTTAGTCTGTCAATGATTGGAAGAAGGGGGTGCAGAACGATGCAGAAATATGGGATGGAAGAAATAGCAACAACGTGTGCCACCATCTTGCCACAATAAAATACACCAAAAACAATTTTAAATACATTTTAAAGCATGCTTTCCTTTAAAAATAAACCAAGTGAGAAGAGGATAAAATAAATAAATAAGAACATTGGGTGAGATTTTCCAGCAGTCTTAATAAATAAACAGCAAAATGCAAAGTCAAGAGAGAATATTTGTTCATAGGGCGAGAGGTTCATTTTTTTTAACCAGTTTTTGGCTCAGCCTCTAAAAGGATTAATGTTTGGAGTGAAAACCAAATGGAGATTTTAAAAAATCTGTTCCCAGCTTGTCTTTTTCCCTCTTATACGAGCTCTTGAGGCAAATTAATTCCAAAATGTGAACATTTAGGAGGGCAGTTTCCATCTTTTTTATTCCCACAGTTGTCTTTCACTCATCTTTGATCATAAAAGTATATGAGATCACATACTTGTTTTCCTGTTTATCTATCTGTCTGTCTGTCTATCCATCCATCCATCCATCCACCCACTCACCCACCCATCTCTCTCTCTATCTATCCATCCATCCATCCATCTAATCTATCTGTCTTATCATCTCCCTGCTAGACAGCTTACAAAGCACCCTAGCAATTAAACTCCTCAAGAGCATACAAAATTAAATACACACTCTTCTATCTGTTTTGCTAACAGTGGATATAATGAGTGAACAAACTCTCAAGCATTAAGCATATTCCATCTGAATTTGTCTGCAAATATCCAGAGGGTTAGAACGAGGTCGCCGTTTGTATAGCAAGCCAGCAGATGGCACCCAGCTTTACCATTGGAGGCCAAAAGCCCACTGTTGACCAACTCAATCAAAAATGCATTTGGTTGGAGTCAGAATTCCTAGAAATATATGGTCTAGGCAGAGGGTTTTTTCCTCCTCCCTCCACTAATTATCCAGCATTTTGCTTAAGGCAATTATTTCTGAGCCACTAAGAAATATCAAGGGGGAAGGAAGATGTGGGTTTTTTTTTAATATTATCAAGATTATTTTAAACTATAATCATAAAGCTTATCTGGTGGCTATTACGGGAGAGAGAGGCAGCTTCTCTTTTCTTCTACTGTGGATAGAAGGAGAGTTAAACATGTCCCCTCTCATTAGCCTGAAAAAGCACAGACCACAGCAGGCTGAACCACGTGGAGAAGAAATAAGCCACCCAAAGCTCCTTGTTCTCTTTGTGCTGTGTTTGTCCTCTGTTGGATGCTCTTCAACTCCAGTTCAATTAGAAGGACATAAAACAGATTATTTCTTTATCCAATTCAGCATTCTCCACTGTCTGAATCTCTCCGGTATTCCAGGATGTGAAATTTCCCCCTTCTGCTCGGAGTTGCCCAGAATGAAAAGTTTGTTCTACTGACTTCCTGCCCAGCCATGCAGAATCTTTTCTCTCTTCCTGCCCAAGAACCACGTGTAGATTTAATTGACTTGCTCGACTGGGTTAATTCATCCAATCCAATCAGTGAGTTGTTTCGGGATCACCAAATAAAATCACTGAACTCAATTCCTGGTTAATTCTCAGGAAATGTTCGTGGCTCCACTCGAAAAACCCACGGCGAATATGAAACAGTTTTTGGCTGACTTGGGGAAACCGTGCAACAAAGACTTGGTCCTTTCTTTCTCTTCCTCTTTTTTTTAACCTTCCTCCTTCTATTAAAGTGGTAGGGAAAGACATCTTAATCAGATTCCAGGAATAAAAAGAAGGCAACTATCTTAGGAAAGCAAAGAGAGTCAACCAATCTCTTCTGGATAATTCAAGTGTCCTAAATCAGCACCGAAGAGATGGACATCTCCACACCCGTGGTGGGATTCAAATATTGTTGCCACCAGTTCAGTGGGCATGGCTTGGTGGGTGCTCTTTGCATGCGTGCACACTCTTTGCATGCACGCTCGCGCCAAACGCGCACTTTGCACAGGCACAGAGGCATTTGCACAGGTGCATGAGGCATTCTAACTCACCTCCTGCAAGCCTGCATGATCCCGGTCGCTTCAGCAGCTGCCGCACAACACTCTTCTGTGCCACACAAAGCAGCTGTGCTTCAAATTCAGAGGATAAAGGTGAGTATGAGAGCCCAGGTAGGCAGGTGGGCCCAACAGCAGAGCAGTGGAGAGAAGCGGTTCGGTCTCCGCTGCTCATCGCTGCTACCGGCTCGGCTGAACCGGGATGAACCGGTAGAATACCACCACTGCTCCACACCCTACTACAACTAAAGTTTTGCCCCCTAGGTAAATCATCATACTTTTTAGACCTCAAAGGCCTGTCGACCCAACCAGATTTGCATGGGTGTGTCTCAGTGGTGGGATTCAAATTTTTTTACTACTGGTTCTATAGGCATGACTTGGTGGGTGTGATGTGGCTTGGTGGGCATGGCAGGGGAAGGATACTGCCAAATCCCCATTCCCAATCCTACTAACCTGCTTTCCAGCTCCATTCTTCTCTGCAGGGCAACCAAAGAAGACCCAGCCGATCAACTGGGACTCAATGGGAGGCAGAGGTGAGGTTGGCAGGGCCAGTCAGAGGTGGGATTGGCCAGTTCTCCAAACTACTCAAAACTTCCGCTACCAGTTCTCCAGAACTGGTCAGAACCTGCTGAATACCACCTCTGGTGGGTCTGCATGTGTGAATGTGAGTGTGCGTATACTGTGTGAGTATGTGCGACGCCTTTGTGCTAACTGGTTTTCCTTCTTCTCCATCCGTAGAAAACCGACTCCTTTCCTTCTTAAATAAGAGACCTAGCCCTGCCATTTCTCTTTTTTTTTATACAAACAACCATGAGAACCAACTGCCCTCAGGTCAAGACAGCGAACAAAAAACCCTCAGAAAACCATTTTTTACATTTAATTATACTGCTTTGGTTATACATGAATGATATCACTGCTCTAATGTAAACCACCGGGAGCCCAACTGGCTGTGGAAAAATGATAAAAATACTGTCCATAAACCCACAAGAAAAGAATTATGTGCAGTAATCCAATTTCTTTCTTTCTTTCTTTTTCTTTCTTTTTTGGCGCACTTTCTGGATCTCAATACATTTCTTGATACAACCATGTGATAAATGCGACTTGCCACTTCCCAAAACCTTCACCAAAGTGGATCTACGTATCAGCGACGTGCTTGTTGTGGTGTGTATTAATTTGCGAGTGTGTGTGAGAGAGAGATGGAAGACGATAAATTACATTCCAGCCAGGTTTCAGGTGGGAACAGACAAAAAGATGGATTTTAAATCATTAATAACTCCCTCCTTAAGTCTGCATATTTCAGAATCCCCAATTCCCTGCTGATAGTTGGAGGGGAGGGAGAATAATTTGCCTCCAGTTTGGGATGTAGCAAAATTGCATATCTTACTTTGCATCTTTACCTGCCCAGCTTGCTGCTTAGAAAATTATGACTGCATAGTGTACACCTCCCAATATGCTACAAGGAGGAGGGTTGATTTATAAGGATGGCATGGAGGTCTTTCCTCTTGGAAATATCTAGTCTTGATTCCTCCTCCTTTGTTTCTGGTGCAGGGAAAGAAAACATTAGTTTACCTCCCCCAAATGCCTGTATATCTGTTTTTTTTAATTCTTTCCTTGACAGAACGTGGGGAAAAACACACACACACAATAATGAAAATCAGATCTCTCTCTCTCATTGCTCTTGTGCAAAGCTCAGGTGGAGACAAGCCTTTGCATGGAAAATAGCCTCCCGCCACTTCAAAACACACCTGGAAGTGTACAAAAATTTGCATATAATATATATATATATATATAAAACCACCTGGAGGGGAGTGACTGGAGGGATGTCTCCAGTCAGGACGAAGATTGGATTGAGCCATGTGATGGTCCGATGGGTGCAGAGTGTGGATCTTGGATTTCTCTTCTGGGAAGGGAAAACCCAGAACTTTCAGATTCGGGTTTTCCCACATGTGCCAATAGGACAACTCTCATAAAATGGAACTTTGAGGAACTGTTGACAATAGACAGACAGACAGATGGACGGACGGACGGACAGACAGACAGATAGATATGTAGATAGATACGTAGATAGATCTGTAGATACAGTAGATACATCAATGGATGGATGGATGGATGGATGGATGGATGGATGGATGGATGGATGGATGGATGGATGGATGGATGGATGGATGGATAGATAGATAGATAGATAGATAGATAGATAGATAGATAGATAGATAGATAGATAGACTGGCAGGCAGGCAGGCAGGCAGGCTGGCTGGCTGGCTGGCTGGCTGACTGACTGACTGACTTCAGGAATGATGGAGGGGGATAAATTAGGCTGACGGACAATGCCCACGAGTTAAGACCACAGCCGCTTGCTAAAGCTTTTTGGAACAGAACAGAATAACTGAGTTGGAAGGGACCTTGGAGGTCTTCTAGTCCAACTCCCTGCTGAAGTAGGAGACTCTATACCATTCCAGAAAAGTAGGTGTCCAATCTCTTCTTAAAAACTTCCAGTGTTGGAGAATTTACAACTTCTGGAGGCAAATTGTTCCACCGGTTAATTGTTCTCACTCTCAGGAAATCCCTCCTTAGTTCCTGGTCGTTTCTCTCCATGATTAGTGTCCATCCGTTGCTTCTTGTCTTGCTTTCTGGTGCTTTTATTTAATATATTCCACATATTTTTTTAGACATAACCGTCTCCTTTCGATAATCCCTGAGTTTTACATGCAAAGCTCGGCATACTTAATGGTTCTGGCGCACAGTCTGGAGCCGGTAGATTTAGATGCCTTGCACAGCAGGGGTTAAAAAAACTGGCTGCATCTCAGGGTAGTAATTTTTGCAGAATTTTACTGCGCGTTGGGGATTCTCTACTATTTCAATACAGCTACTGGGGAAAAAAATGCTAGGGAAAAAGTAGTATTTTTCTTTTCCTCCCCTGCCTTCTCTTCAAATTTACATTTTTATCGGCGCCTACCATTTTGTCTCGTGAAATGTCAGTGCTTTAAATCCAGTGTTCTCCATCGCTGGGTGCTGGATTGTGACTTAACCTTCCTTCTTCTCACTTCACCTCAACTGACTCCTTACAAAATGCGGCGGCTGAATATTCAGTAGCCAACTGAGCTGGAAGGCGCAAGATGGTACATAAGGAGGAGACAGGAAGTGGTGGGGACAGAGAAAAATTGATAAAAGAACAAAGACAGGGGAAACGATAGTTGGTTGACCTGAATTCTGCTTTCCTGGTGATAGAAGAATAGGTTTTATGGTTTGAAGATGCAGTTGGGCCCAGAGTCCCATTATCAGTGCCAGAAGGGAGAAGAGGAGGAGGAGGAGGAGGAGGACTGTGGGGTCCTTGGTATTTTCTGACTTTGGTTGTTTTCTTACAAATGTTTCATAACCCAAACTAGGTAATATAATCAGTGCCAGAAGTGAGGTGGTTTGTGGAGAAGAAGAGGAGGAGGAAGAAGGAGGAGGACTGTGGGGTCCTTGGTGTTTTCTGAGCTTGGTTGTTTCCTTGCAGACATTTCATTACCCAACTAGACAATATCATCTGTGCTAAAAGGAAGCGGGATTTGTCCTCTATTTATATACTAGTGGCTTGCCCCGCCAGTGTTGGTAGGAGTATTTGTTCGTTCCATGATTAGGCTGTTTATTGAGTGGGTAGCTCCTTAACTGAGGTACTGTACCCCACAAACTGATGATGTTGCCTAGTTCGGTAATGAAACATCTGGAAGAAAATAACCAAGCTCAGAGAGCAACAGGATCCCCAGTTGTCTTCTCCTTCTCACAAACTGCAGGAAAACCACCAAGTTCAAAGAGCACCCAGGCCCACAGGCTTCCTCCTCCTCCTCCTCCTCCACTTCCTCTCTCCTTTTCCTCCATTCCACAAACCCTCACTCTTCTAGCACTGCTGATGTTGCCTATTTGGGTAATGAAACGTCTGCAAGAAAACCACCAATCTCTGGGAGCGCCGAGGTCCAATTCAACTGATTTAATTGTTTTAATTATTTCACACAACTTAGCACAGTGAAGAGTGCCTGTTTTTTTTAAAAAAAAAACTGTTCTTTTTGCCTAGTGATTAAAAGATTATTTTCACCCCCGCTGTTTACAAGCATTTGTTCTTACGTGGTTGCAACGGTTCCAACATCGCATTTGCAAGCTACCTCAAGAGGGCTAGATTTACTGAGAAAGGCAGCGCCGAAGCTGGAAAGCAACGAAATGCATAAATACAAGCAACAAACTCTTCTCGTTCTCCTCCACTCCTGACAATTAGAAGAAGAAAAAAAAGGAAGCTACAAGTTAAAACAATAATCCACTCACTAGACTACTCTGCTTGCCACTTGTAATGGGAGAGAAAAATCAAATTAATTCTTCCTGAAGAACGGACTCTTCCTTCAACCAAGTATAATTTCCGTCCTCTAGAGCCTAGCTTACATGTTGCCAAATTATCCAATTACAGGCTTATTCAAATCCACCTGGGGAAGATTGTCATGGATTGTAAATCGATAATTTCGAAGAGATTCTAATCCTTCTGGAAAACTCGAGAGGGAAACATACACCCCCCCCCCAAGATAAAATGTCTGACATGAAACCAAAGAGAAGACACTTGAGTTGTTCCCGTTGTGTGTGGAAAGGAGGTACTTTATCAGATATGATGAGAGCTGAAGGAGACAGCTCCAATGGAGCCTTCATTCTGCAAGGTTGAGACAGGTCCTTGGTAGTTTCTGAGGAAAGAAATACCTCTGTAATTTGAGTGAAAAATGAATGCAGCCCATCCTTGAAAAACCTAGAACTGTTTGCATACTAACTGTCAGTTTCCCCAAAGATAGGGGGTGCGCATATCATAATTTATTCAATTTATTCATTGTATTATTTAGACACGGCCCATCTCCCCTCAACTGAGGCTCTGGGCGGCCTACGAAGAGACAGAGGTATTATAATGAAAACAGTTAAAAGCTAGGAATCAAAATTCAGAATTAAAAAGGGAAGGATGCTCTCCAGTCCCATGGCTGTGGGTCCCAAGTGAGACAAAACAGGCAGGTTTTCAGGTATGTCTGAAAGGCCAGGAGAGTTAAGGTCTACCTGTCCTCTGGTGAGCGGGAGAAATTTCCAAAAGGCAGGAGGAATGGCACAGGAGGTCCTCTTCCTGGACCCCCCCCCACCCCACCAGAGGTGGTATTCAGCAGGTTCTGACCAGTTCTGGAGAACCAGTAGCAGAAATTTTGAGTAGTTCGGAGAACCAGCAAATCCCACCTCTGACTGGTCCTGCCAACCCCATCTCTTCTCTGCCTCCCGAGTCCCAGCTGATCGGCTGGGTCTTCTTTGGTTGCCCTGCACAGGAGAACGGAGCTGCAAAGCAGGTTAGGTGGGGGGGAGGGAATAGGGATTTTGCAGTAACCTTCCCCCAGGAGTGGGGAGGGAGTGGGATTTTGCAATATCCTTCCCTTGCCACACCTACCAAGCCACACCCACCAAGCCACACCACGCCTAGCAAGCCATGCCATGCCTACCAAGCCATGCCCACCAAGCCACACCCACAGAACCAGTATGAAACTTTTTGAATCCCACCACTGCCCAGCAGCCCCCAGTTCTTTAACTGATGGGGATAGGATAACAGAATAACAGTACAACAGAGTTGGAAAGGTCTTCTATTCCAACCCCCTGCCCAAGCAGGAGACCCTACACCATTTTGGACCAATGGGTCTCCGTTCCAGTCTATCAGCATTCCAGCAAAACCAGATCCCAATCAAAAACTCTTATTTTCTCACAGTTTCTTCTTATTGGAAAAGTCATACTGGCACACCTGGGAAGCCACCTTTCTGAGTGGGAGGCCAAGTATATTTGTCAACTAAGTATACCTACGATTAAGGTTACCGATTAAAAAACTTGGGCCAAAATGTATTTGGTCTTTTTCCTATAAGTGAAAGTAATTAACTTTGTAATGGTCAGCCTCTCTCGGATACTAAGGAAAATACATCCAGTATTTCACAGCAGCCTATTAAAACTGAGTATTATGTGATACGGAAAATATTTCATCAATGGTTAGAGAATTAAAAAAGGAATTTGGAAATGAGGAAGAATAAAAGAGAAAATGAAATAAAGTAAGACAGAGATATAAATAAGATGATAACTGTCAATATATGTATGATGAGAACAATGAGATGTAATGCTAATAAGATATGATAACCAGAAGAGCTGTATAATGTTTAGTTGTTTGATGTATCTTAACTCTAAGCTTAGAGAAATAATACTAATGTGAATGGCATTATAAATGGTGAAGGTGTTGGTGCCCAGGTGACACACTGCTTAAGAAAAAATGAAATTTTTGTACTTTTGAAACGGAAAAATAAAAAAACTTAGCAAAACAACAACAACATCAAACCAGCAATAGGTTCTACTTTAAGACCTATACCTGCTCCTCCTCCTCCAAATCCTGTGGTAGTATGAGGTGAAATACATTGTGAAATTAAAAAAAATATTGATTTGCAAAGGGGCCGGTCCCAATATTTGGTTCAATGGAAAGGGTATCCTTTGTCAGAAGCTACTTGGGTGAAAAGTTGGGATGTCAAAGCTGATAGATTAGTTAAACAATTTCATGATAAATTTCCTGACAAGCCAAAGAGTCCTCCTGGAGGCGGGGAGGGGGCTAATGTGGTTTGCTGGAGTGCTGACACCGTCTCTTCTTGAAAACCACCAGTGATGGGAGCACCTACAACTTCTGGAGCAAATCCTTCTCCTCGGGGATTGTTCTCCCCTTCAGAAAATTTCCACGTAGTTCTAGGTTGGATCTCTCTTTAGGGATCTCCCATCTGCTAGTTCTAATCCTGCCCTTAGGAACTTTCACAATATTTTGTCCTTTGTAACCTTCAACCTCCTAGACTGAAATCAGCTGAGGAAATAGCCTAGATAGAGCGTCGTACCTTCATCTTAATTTCTTCCAATCATAGAATCATGCAGTTGGAAAGGACCTTGGGGGTCTTCTAATCCAACCCACTGCTCTAGCAGGAGACCCTGTATCATTCTGGACAAATGACTGTCTGGTTTCTTTTTGACAATCTCCAGGGATGGAGCACCCACAACTTCTGAAGGCAAGCTGCAACACCAGTTGATTGTTCTATCTAGGGAATGATCTGATAATGGGAGAAAGAGCCTCAGCTGATAACGGGAAGGGAAAGAAACTTGGAAAGGGCCTTTCCTAACTTATCAGGCTGTAAAAAGAGATGGCGGGAGATTTGCACTTTCAGATTTGTAAAGATTCTGCTAATATAGCCCTGCAATAAAACAGCCACTAGTCTTAGCAGATTAACAGAGTTGGAAGGGACCGTATAGGTCATCTAGTCCAACCCACCACCCACCCAAGCAGGAGACCCTACACAATTTCTGACAGATGGCAGTCCAATCTCTTCTTGAAAGCCTCCAGCGATGAAGCTCTCAGAACTTCCGAAGGCAACTTCTGTTCCATGGGTTGTCCTCGCTGCCACTTATTTCCAGGTTGAATTAGTTTCCATCCATTGTTCCTTGTCTGGCCTTCAAGTGCTTTGGAAAATAGCTTGAGCCCCTCCTCTTGGTGGCAGCCCCTTAAATATTGGAAGACTACTATCATGTCTCCCCTGGTCTTTCTCCTCCCTAGACTAGCCATGCCCAGTTCCTGCAACCAGTTCATCGTATGTTTTAGCCTCCAGTCCTTTAATCATCCTAGTTGCTCTTCTCTGCACTCTTTCTAGAGTCTCAACATCCTTTTTTATAGTGTGGTGACCAAAACTGGATGCAGTATTTTAGGTGTGGTCTTACTAAGGCTTTATAGAGTGGTCTTAGTATACCTCCCTTGATCTCGATTGTATCCCTTTGTTAGTGCAACTTTGGGTTGCATTGGCTTTTTTGGCTGCCACTGCACACCGCTGGCTCATATTTAACTTGTTGTCTACTATTTAACTGGTTGTCAACTCCAACATATTTAACTGGTTGTCAACTCCAAATTCCCTCTCACAGTTACTGCTATTGAGCCTGGTTTCACCCAGTCTATATGTGTCCTTTTGGTTTTTCTTACCTAAGTGTCGGACTTTACTTTCTCTACACTGAATTTCATCATTAGCCTTTGCTCATCTGGTGCTGTTTCCTGCCTGATCAACCTGGTAAGTCTGGGCCCAAACAAGTTATCCTTCCATCCTTCAGGCAACATCCCCCCCACCAAAAAAAAAAAAGGCAAAGCAGAGGAGGAAATTCCTCCAGAAATGCAAAAATTACAGACTTTGCCTGTTGTCTAGAGACAGGGAGGACCAGGGATGATTCCGCACATCTCGGCCGCACCAGACATCTTCACCCCAGCCATGCTTTAATTCATTAGTCAAGAGGTTAATTTTCCATTTGGTTTGATTGCACTGTAAGCAGACCTCCCTGGCGCATTCAGAGGAAAGGAATGGGAAGGCAGGAAAAGAGAAAATCAATAGGCATTATGCCACATAAAAGGCAGAGGGGGGGAGGGAGGGAGGGAGGGAGAAGAGAGAAGAGAAAAAAATTGGGAGGGGGGGAAATCCACCCAGAAAACGATGCCGAAAAGGATTAAAGAACAGCGTTCTGCTTGCTGAGAAGAAGAGAGAGAGCGGGGGAGAGAGAGAGAGAGAGGTGTCTTAATTTGTTGGGCAACCAGCTAGCACAGCCTTGTTTGCCAGTAATCCTAATTACCCTAGAAATACAAAACTGGCTTATCAAGTTTGAATGGCGAATTACACAGTGCTTGCCAGGAAACTGGAAAGAGAAGCACATCCAAAAGATAATAAATGTCCTCTTTCCAACAGGGATTGGAAGGCAGAAATTGCGGAGAATCTGTCTCTAAGTCCTGGACAAACTTGGGTCGCTGTTTATAGTTACAGCATTGCTACAGTCAGGCTGTGACTTGGAAAGATTCCCCAGTTCAAATGATTGTGGGATTATAGACCAGTTCTTTCTTCCCTCTTCAGTCCAATTGTTCAACCTCACATGGATGTTCTAAGATTATCTAAGATGATAGGGAACTCTTGTGCCCTCTGTTCCTTGGAGAGCCAGAATTTGGTTGAAGTAAAGAAGAATAACAGAATAACCGAGTTGGAAGGGACCTTGGAGGTCTTCTAGTCCAAACCTCTGGTTAGGCAGGAAACCCTACACCACTTCAGACAAAAGGGTTATCCAATCTGTTCTTAAAAACTTCCAGTGTTGGAGAATTCACAACTTCTGGAGGCAATTTGTTCCACTGATTAATTGTTCTCACTGTCAGGAAATTCCTCCTTAGTTCTAGTAAATACATGAACTCTTTGATTAGTTTCCACCCATTGCTTCTTGTCCTGCCTTCAGGTAGCTTTAGACAAGAGGTTGATCCCCTTTTTCTTCTTTGTGGCAACCCCATAAGCATTGGAAAACTACTACCAAGTCACCCCCTAGTCCTTCTTTTCATTACACCAGATTAAAAGGAAAGGCAACTTTGGACACCCCTTCCTCGGGGTGAGAGAATTTGAACTCCCATCAATCTTAGTCAACATCTCTTGATGGAAATCAACCAACCCAGCCACAAGTTATAAGTTTCCCCGGGACAAATTTTCAACTAGCAAGGTTGAGATTCGAAGATTTCAGGACCTCGGACAGAGTATGGGCTTCACTCAAGAGGAGGGCAACTACGTTAGAGGGTGAATTAACGATACCTTCATTTTCTCACTTTAAATATATATATCACTTTAAATATTTATTTATTTATTTATTTATATTTCTCCTTTTGAAGCTTTGTTCCTAGCCACATTGGATATCTCTGTCATAAAACAGACAGGAAGAGGCTTAAATATTTTATGAGCTCTTCAACCATTGCTAGTCACGATAGCTCATTATTTATATACACGTATACATATCTATTAATATTGCGTGCTTGTGTGTCAAAGAGCATTTTGATGCTTGTTCTCATTGCAAGCAGCCTGGGGCTATCTCAGAAAAGGGGCGATAACTCCCCACTCCAAGTAAATACATGAATATTAAGTAAATGTGCATTGTTAAAACCTACTTTTGTTTATGCTTCACGTCAATAGCTTTCTCCGTTCTATGCAGGAATGATGGTTATGACTGGAATCCTTCCCATATTAACTCCAACTGTTGAACTGGTTTTAACTTGAACAAGTGTCGAGTGTACATATGAAGAGACACCAATTAATCTGAGTAGCAGAATGATCAAAGAAGTAAATGAAATATTGAATTGATAATATAAACTTCAAAGCGAAAATGTTCTTCAGCAAGCTTTGCAATTTCTTCTTTTTCATGTACAGAAAATTTGACATTAACCATTGTGGATAGGAAATGGGATATTGTTCGATGTTTTGGGGTTGTTGGGTTTTTTTTTGAAAGTCTGATCCTCTGCATTTCAACATTGTGAAATATGCCCCATGAAATTCAATGGGATTCCTTCTTGGTCTTCTGCTTGGGTGGGGTGGGTGGGGTTGGAGTAGATGACCTACAAGGTCCCTTCCAACTCTGTTATTATGTTTTGTTATTCTGAATAGGATTGTAGGATAAATGGGACTTTGAAAAAAAAAAACCGACAGGGCCATCCTGTTAATAAACAGCTGACACTGTTAGCAAAATTGCAAAGTTGTTGCACAAAAACACTGCACATGTCCCAATTTTTGTGTCAAGATGTCTTCTGTTTAGAGTAGCACTCAGCAGCTATTCCTAATTCAGGAAGATTGCCAGATGCTGACAATGATTTATCTGAGCAGAGACTACTTTTGATGACAGGGATTCTCAGCAGGATGTTCCTACCTTGGTGAGTTTATCAGCTTTTTAATTTTGTAGAGCTTGCAAAACCATGTACTTGGTTGTTGTTTTTTTTAATCCAGGCCAGGGATCTTGGCAGGGATCAGCCAAGCTTTGGAAAATGAAAAGCAGCTGACACTGGATTCCAGCTTTTGCACACCAATAACTTCTAAGTGCAAGATAAAAAAAGAAGGCAAACTCCGGAAAGAAGGGCTACATTTTTTGAGAAACAACCATGACTAATTTGTTCCTTCAACCAAACAACATAATGGAAAAAAGAGTCTCTATACCTTTGCAAATGTGAAGCCAAGGTGGTATCACTTTTGAACCACAGGTAGATGTCAAATACAAAGCAGGAACAAGGAGGCAGAAATCAAAGTCCAAGTTATACAGATATACAGATTAACAGAGTTGGAAGGGACCTTGTAGATCATCTAGTCCAACCCTTGCCCAAGCAGACCCTACACCATTTCTGACAGGTGCCAGTCCAGTCTCTTCTTGAAAGCCTCCAGGGATGAAGCTCCCACAACTTCCGAAGGCAACTTCTGTTCTGTGGGTTGATTGTTCTCCCTGTCAGAAAATTCCTCCTTATTTCCAGGTTGAATCTCTCCTTGTTCAGTTTCCATCCATTGTTCCTTCTCTGGACTTGAGGTTCTTTGGAGAATAGAACTCCACCTCCTCTCTGTGGCAGCCCCTCAAATATTGGAAGACTACTATCATGTTGAGTAACATCTACCTATGCTTAAGATAACTGTTCAGTAGACCAAGTGCTCAACTTCTTGGAGATGACCAGAATGAGTCTGAAGGAGGGGTCAAATGTGAGTCCCTCCATTCCCAAGAGTTCTAAATCCAGCCCACCTTGAATGCCTGTCTTACCTCCTGCTCATTTCCCTTGACTGTTAAAAAAAAGTTTTATTATACATTTTCTTCATTTTGTATTACAGCTTCAATTTTACAACTATGATATACTGGTTGTATACATTATATTGTACATTATAGATTATGCATTCTATTATACCTCCTATGTTCAACCATTTAACTTTTCTTTATACAATACCATATTTATCTTTCTTATTCCTATAGTTCTAACCGGAATTTCTATATGTATATATTTTTAACTATCATTATACTCATATTACTTCTAGTACTTTGATCGTCTTTCTTGTAGAGAGCGTAAACTTGCAATAAATCTTCATATTCATTTGAACAACCTGAATCTCCTAATTTTCCCCGGCACTTGACATAGCCCAAGAAGATATTTAGAGCTAAAATTCTCATAGCGCATCTCACGGTGACTGGGTTTCTTGTGAAGCCAAAATGTTTCTGAACCATTTGTGGAATAAACTGGTTTTTTTTTTTAAAAAAAAAAAACATGCTATACCATAAACATGGATTAAATTTCACACTGGTGGATTGGCATACCACACTAAACTAAAGCTGACCACATATCAGAGTCACTTGCTTGAGAGTGCAACTACAAAAATGGAATACATAAAAATGAATGTGTGAAACCCATTCATGCCTATGGTTCTTGACCCAAACCAAATAACAATGATGATTCTGGAAGAGTCCAAGCTTGACCCACAGTGTTCAAACAGACTGTTTTAATGGAAGGACTCATCCTGGAATAGCTCACAAGGACAATCAATTTCATACATATCTCACTCTCCACCACTGGAGTCTTCAAGGCAAGACTGGGCAACCATTTGACTGGGATCCTATAAGATCTCCTGCTTGAGCAGGGGGTAGACTAGAACAGCGGTCACCAACTGGTGGTCCGTGGACCACTGACAGTCCGTGAGAAAATTTTGGTGGTCCGCAGAAAAATTATTTGCATTTTTTATGTTACACTAAATCAGGGGTCCTCAAATTATGGCCCCTGGGCTGGATACGTGCAATGAACATTTGTGTTGCTTCGGGGGTGGGAGGGGGCAGAAGTTCTGACTTGGGGTCTGCTTCAGCCTCCTGGTAGGGGGCTTTGGGTGAAGGCTGGAAGGAAGGTCCACTGGTGGCGAAGAGCCAAAGGGCCTCATTCCAATGGGACTGCATCATGGCCTGGAACTGGCTGACCATCTCTGCCCACTGAGACTCCGGGCGCGGGACCTGGCCTTGCACTCCCGTAGATCTTCCCTCTGCTTGGAAAGCCTCTGCTCCTAGTCCTCAGTGAGGTGCTTCTGCTAAGCCTCCTTCTCAGTCGGATCCAATTTGAACGGAGGCAGCTTTTTGACCAACTCTTTCTCCTGGGGGCTGCTTAGCTCCAACAACTGCTTCCTATTGGGGCCGTAAGGTGGGCAGGCAAGGACTGGCTGGGAAGGAAGGGGTAAGTAGAGGCCAGCGAGGCGCCCCTCGATCTGAGCGATATTGAGTTGGCCATGCCCACCCAGTCACATGACCACCTAGCCACGCCCACCCAACCGGTCATCAGGCAGATTATATTAATGGTCCACGGAATTTAAAATTATGAATGTAGTGGTCCCTGAGCTCCGAAAGGTTGGCGACCCCTGGACTAGAAGAATGTCCCTTCCAACCCTATCATAATATGTTCTGTAGTCTAAATGCAAACTCTGCTTGCTTTCTCACCACCACAAACACACCCCAAGCGCACTGGAGCCTTCTCCACGAATCTCCATCACTCTCAGGAAAGATCTGTGAATGCCTGTGAAACCTATTGGAATTGTAGAGTATACGGAATGCTACTTGGGCCGGGCCAGGGCTTGGATTCTATGTTCTACTACGCTTTACAGTATTGAACAACCCAATTGCCAAATCCCTTGCTGGAGTGAGACTAATTCAACAGACCCAGCATGATAAATGTTTTTGTTTGGTTCAGTTTTTAAATAAGAGAATAAGAGAACCCTTACTATAATTGTCTTGGTCATTAAAACCCAAAGGCCACCTTCTAGTTTTAAAGTTGGCAAATTCCGTTGGTGGTCTCCAAGAACAGCACAAACATTTTCCCCACCTTGACTAGCAGCATAATAATTAACAGCCCGTTGCTAGGCAACCACCTGGTTCCTATTATAATCTTTCCCCCAAAAAACTCATATACATACGAACCTAACACTTGCTCGCCCCTTCAGTACATGCTATGGTTGTTGAAAAATCTGGCTTCTGTGGAGTTTCATGGGAAGGAGCCTCATTCAGCT
Organism: Notechis scutatus; assembly: GCF_049901735.1. NCBI lineage: Eukaryota > Metazoa > Chordata > Lepidosauria > Squamata > Elapidae > Notechis > Notechis scutatus. Next base: position 10,371,949 of record NC_142021.1, on the reverse strand, counting down.
GTTTATCCAAGTAATCCAAAGTCAACTGTTGTAAAATTCTAATTTGAGCCCTTCATGAGTACCAAGTTTTATTTATATTTGGATGCTATGCAAGCTGAGAATGGAAAGTCACCTGTTCGTGGCTCTCCTTCTCTCCAATATCAGTGCTTATCGAAGCAATGAAGTTTCCAATGCAGGTGTTCTTGACGTACCACCAGAACTGAGGCTGGAATTATGGTTGTAAGTCGGGCCAGTCGTTAAGCGGATCGCCACGTGGCTGTGCCTGATTTTACAACCTGTTTCATGGCGGTCGTTAAGAGAACACCACAGTTGCTAAATGAGTGTGGTGCTTGTTAAACAAACCTTCCCATTGTATCTTTTAGTATACCGCACTAAGGAATTTTACAGGGCTTTTGTAAAATTTACTGTACTAAGGGGTGTCACGGGGCCTTTGGGGAAAAAAAATCAGAGCTCCTAGCTTGGCCCATTTTCAGAAGGATAAGACAAAGAGCATCCTGGGATATCTAAAGTGGTCACCTCAGCCAATCAGAAGTTCAAAGAGCTGTCAGCTTTGGAATCCTTATTCGTCGCTGCCACATAGCTTGAGAAAGTGGGAGGGGGTGATTTTAATTGAGTAGCTCTTAGTAGACAAAATGGAATTCTTTTGTTAGTTCAAGATCAAAGAGTGTGGAGCAGGAAGAAATGGAGCGTACTTTGGGATTGGTTCATGTGATGTGATGATGAGTAATAAGAGAATGGTTTGTAGGTTGGGATATTGTAGGAAGTCCAGGAAACTTTTAGTTTTGAAATTCCACAGATATGCCAGGTGCTATTCTAATAAAAGTACTTTTGAGATTATGCTTGTCTCGGAGTTACTGATCGGGATGGAGGTTCCCTGGAACGTTGACAATAGCTCTGTCTCCCTTGTACCCAAATTGGGACAGTCAATCCTTCCAAATATTAGATTAATGCAAAAAACCCAGCTAGCTCAAGATCTAAACATTCCTAGAAAGAACTCTAAGGGAATATTATCAGTAGTTTATCTCCTAGGTTTCAAGGAAGGTTGAGGTGATGTCCTACCAAAAAGAAAACGGAAGGGTAAGACAAAGCCATTTGTTGTTTAGTCATCTTCCTTTTTTTTGTCAATCAATTTCTATTGCTTGAAACCTTTCCAGTTGGTTGATTCAACTTTGAAGCTGTAATGGTAAGCCAGAACCAATCAATGAATGAATTAGAAGCTTGTTACTCTGGTGTATCAGGGATCATATAGATTTGGACAACATCTGCGGACCATTCCATTCACCAACAGAAGGGAGGCCATCTTCAGATTACAAACATCACCCTTTTATTAATCAATCTATTAATCAATACCCAGAAAAAATTAAGATGGCACTGAATCAGCTTAATAAGAACCAGATCATGATATGGTCACTCACTTAGAAAGCAACAGCACAGTCCACACAATTACATACTATAGAAGAGATGGCAGAATTGGAAGGTGGAGTGAAAAGGGGAATAAGCTTAGAATCCCTGCGTAGCAACAAGTCCTATTCCCCTTGAGTGCTGTTCACCCTTATAAAACTCTTAGCAGGTGCCAATGGTTAGTTGAGAAGATTCCCACACACAGGCTTTTAGCAATGAATCAGATTAATTGAACCTTCATGTGTGGACTTGGTCTTTCATGCCTGACACATACAAGGCCATATATACCAGCAGATATATTCCACAACCAATGAACAAGTCTCGCTTCTTCAAGAAGCAACAGAAGGTGTTGGACAAATGAAAAACCAATCACAGAGAACGTCTATAACCTACAATTCCAAGACACATCACTAGAAAGATGTTCTAGCAGAACAGAGAAGTGTATCAGAGATGGAGCAATCATTCCATGAATGGTGGACAGAACATGGGAGAAATTGAATTACAGGACAATTGACAGAAAATAGGAGAAGACCTATAGGTCTGCAGAACATTAGCTTAAATGGGGGAAATCCAAAATAATGTCCAATATCCTGAATCCAAGAAGAGAAGCCTTCCCCAGTTCAGCCAGGTTTCCACCATGGTACCTACTGCATTTCTGAATTCACTTGCTCTTCCTGAACCACCCAAAGCATCATAAGGTAAGAGAAATAACCTGGAGCACACCTGAATTTCAACTTTCACATTCAGTCCAGAGACTGGAAGGCAAGAACATGTCTGTAATATTCCACTCTGGTCTACTCACAGGGTGGAGGAGCCAATACGGTTGAGATCCCCCAAACCAAGAGCAGAAATAATTTATCATACCATAGCTAATGGAAGAATGCCAACGAGATCCTTCTGGCTGACATAAATCTTGGAGATGCTGAGGTCAGATGTCCTTCCTCCAGGATATTCGACCTGCCATGTAATGAACTGCATCCCTGGCCCTTCGCTGAGAGCTTCCATCTCAAAATCCATCTGCATGATCTCCGAGGAAAAAGGAGATGTGCTGGAGAGGAAAAAAAAAAAAAGAGAGAGAGGAAAAATGTATGGAGTCAGCAAAGACGATTAGTCGTTCATTAGACAGCGCCATCCAGGTCTCAACAATCAATTCTTGACTTAACTCATTCATATGTGGGAAGAGGTGCCCATTTCAGAACCCATTTGCTATATCGTGAATGGGATTTTACACCTGCACGTAAAAATCTACGGAACGCAGCTCAGGCATCCTTAAACGCATAGATAAGTTCAACATGTTGCCCAGATTGGTTTGGCAAACAACAGACTTCATCTGTTGCTTGGCTGAAGTCCATCTTTCGCTGTAATTCAGATATTTCTCTGGTCCACCTGAAGCCTCCTGAATCTAGAACTGCAGAATCAAAGATTTACTATAATAAAGTACTGCATTGCGGCTGCGTTTTATACAGATTATAATTCCTGGGACAATCTTTAAAGGTAAGTATCTATGGAGATTCTCAGTCATCCAGGTCCTGGTTGTCCCCAAAATGCTTTTTTAAAAAAAAAATTATACATTTTTTCTTTAATCAACATAAGTGCTTAATAAACAGTGTATTGTCAGAATCCATTTGCTTATACAAAGTGATATTAACAATGATGATGGTAATGGTAATCATAGTAATAATAATATATTGTTTACTTATAATAATATATTGTTTACTTACTTACTTAATCTTTCATCTATTTATACATAATAAGTCTTTTATCTTCTAATTTCTACCTCTATTTTTCTAACCACTGATAAAACAAATCCAATGGTAGAAAATATTCTGTTTCTTCCTCGTCCTTTATTTTTAATGTCAATCTACCCGTTTCCACACAATCTAGTATCTTTTTGATTATAATCTCATCTGTAGGAGTATTCTGCAAAAGTGCTTTTTTCAAGAGGCAATTGGACTTTGTTTTTCCTTGAAGACGTTTTGCTTCTCATCCAAGACGCTTCTTCACTTCTGAAGAACTGGAGAACCGAAGGACAGAACTGAAGAAGCGTCTTGGGTGAGAAACGAAACATCTTCAAGGAAAAACAGCGAAAGTCCAGTTACCTTTTGCTTCATTTTTAAAGCACCTTTGGGACTTCAAAGGCAAGCTTCTGAAAACCTGCAAAGTAATCCTTGCATCTGTAAATTAGTAGCCTGGGTTTTTTGTTAAATAAAACCCAAATAAAAGCAAGCTAGACAGCTTTAATTAGAACGTCACACACACACACACACACACACAGCCTTCTGCAAATTTCCTTCCATGTTTCTGTCACCATCTTCGTGGCAGTCCCAAAAATTACCAGCCAAGCTATGAGAATATCACTCATTTTTATACTGTGTCCTTCCCAGGCGTGATATTACAACATCTCTGGTCGTTCCACCAGGAGAGAATATAAGAGGAAATTTAAAGGAAAGGAAGTGATGCTTGGCTTAAAGAACCCTATCTTGTAAACCTCCCATTAAAAGCAGCCACTGTGCTGAAAGCAAAGCCATAAAGATTAAACGGTGCCTCCTTCATGAAGTGACTCTACCGTGCTTATGATTTTTAGAGATAGTGAGGGGGTGGTTTCCCCTTTGTCTTACTGAGCTATTAAAGTTCTGGAGAACCAGTCTGGGTAGCGTATACATTTAATAAATGGGCCAAGGAAGACAGTCATGAAAGCAAAGGATAGCAAAAACCTTCAATTCAGATTAATTGCATTAGCTACACAAAGGGCAATCCATGGACAATGATAAGAATAATAATTTAAAAACTCCCTACAGAGGATGTGGCACTCAACTCTTAACTGCCATGGGATTTTAATAAACTTTCTCCACCAATACTGAAGCAAGCACATTCCTTCTTGAAAACTGGGAATTGGTTAAACAATAATTACCTTCCTACCTAGCCATCCATCCATCTGTCCATCCACCACATCTGTCTGTCTGTCTATCTCTCTTTCCATTTCTCCATCTCTTTATCTATCTCCATCCATCTCTCTTTCTCATCAGTCTCTGTTCATATCTATTTATTTCCAGCCATATGTATCTTCTGTTTGTTTGTCTGTCTGTCTGTCTGTCTGTCTATCGTCTCCATCCCTCTTTCTATTTTTCTACCTCTTTATCTATCTCTATCTATCTTTCTATCATATCTATTTCCAGCCATATGGATCTTCTGCCTATCTGTCTGTCTGTCTCTGTCTATCTGTCTGTCTGTCTATCTTTCTATTTCTCTATCTCTTTATCTATCACCATCCCTCTCTCTTTCTCATCAATCTCCATTCATATCTATTTATTTCCAGCCATATGTATCTTCTGTCTGTCTGTCTGTCTGTCTGTCTGTCTGTCTGTCTGTCTCTGTCTATCTGTCTATCATCTCCATCCATCTATTTCTATTTCTCTATCTCTTTCTCCATCCATCCCTCTCTCATCTCTCCCATCCATATCTATTTCCATCCATATGTATCTTCTGTCTGTCTGTCCGTCCATCCATCCATCCATCCATCCATCCATCCATCCATCCATCCAATCTCTCTTTTCTTTCTTTCTATCTAATCTCTCTTTTTTCTTTTTTCTTTTCTTTTCTTTCTTTCTTTCTTTCTTTCTTTCTTTCTTTCTTTCTTTCTTTCTTTCTTTCTTTCTTTCTTTCTTTCTTATCTCTCTCTTTTCTATCTGTCTGTCTATCTATATCTATCTATCCTCTCTCTCTTTTCTATCTATCTAATCTCTTTTTTCTTTCTATCTATCTAATCTCTTTTTTCTTTCTATCTATCTAATCTCTCTCTTATCTATCTATCTATCTATCTATCTATCTATCTATCTATCTATCTATCTATCTATCTATCTATCTATCCATCTATGCATCCATCCATCCATCCATCCATCTATCTATCCATTCCCTCATCCATCCATCCACCCGTCCATCCATCCATTCATCCATTCGCAGATCTTGGATCACATAAACAAACTGGCTTTATCATTTCTGCTTTCACCTCAAAAATGCTATTTGGGATTCAGAGTTCTGCCTCTGGTTTTTCAGGGGATGAAAGGAATGCGAATATCCACCATTACCATTATTTTCCTTTTTTTTAAAAAAAGGAAATCTTGTCATCATCTCCCCTGTTGAATTAATGACACAGAATGAATTCCCTTCCTTTCCTTTTTAACATCGTATTAATTTTTTTTTGCCTCTTGATGTCAAAGCTGACAAATGGGCAATTTGCAAACGACAATCGGGTGCCACGTTATCTGCGACCTGAGAACGCGCGGGAAGCTGGGTTTGGGGGAGGTTGCAGGATGAAACCTAACCGGCTTTTCGAATGCCAAGAGAAGCATGCTCTGGACTAGACCAAGAAGACATATAACATAGAATAGCAGAGTTGGAAGGGACCTTGGAGGTCTTTTAATCCAACCCCCTGTTCAAGCAGGAGATACTATACCATTCCAGACCAATGGTTGTCCAGTCTCTTCTTAAAAACCTTCAGTTTTCAAAAGTACCCACAATTTCTATGGGCAAGGCGTTTCACTGATTAATTGTTCTAACTGTTAGTTCTAGGTTGCTTCTCTCCTTGATTAGTTTCCATCCAATTCCAGGGGGAATAGGTTGACCTCTTCTTTGTAGCAGCCCCTCAAATATGACTGCTATCATGTCTCCCCTAGTCCTTCTTTTTATTAGGCTAGACATACCCAACTCCAGCAACCATTCTTCGTATGTTTCAGCCTCCAGCCCCCTAATTATTCTTGTTGCTCTTCTCTGCACTCTTTCCAGAATCTGAGATTTTTCTGGATTTGTGCTGGCTTGTTCATTCCAGAAATTAAAACCAAAACTAGCAATGAATGAGGACTAACTTAACCAAGGCAATAATTCATTTAACAACAGCATCAAGGAAAAGTCATAAAATGGGACCAACACATTTAACAAATGTTTTGCTGAGCAACATACATTTGGGGGCTCAATTGTGGTCATATCTCAAGGATTACGGGTACTTTGCAATTTCTTAAACCTGCCCCAAAGGATCAAACTACACACAAGGTAGCTCATTTTTCAGGGTTTTTTCCACCACCACCCCTCACAAAAAACACCAGTTTATAAAGACATTTTCTCTATGAAAACATACAACTTTCTTCCCCTTCTCTGAGTGCGTGGGATTGAAAATAGTGAATGTTGAGATTTGCAAAGCTTTAATGAGCTCAGCACTTCAACAAATATCATCAACATCTCCAACGGATGTAATCAGTACCAGCGCACACATTGCACAATGCCAAAATCAGGGACGGAACTAGAAGTACGGTACATGCATAGAGGCGACAGTGGTAAATTTGGATTTTTGCCATTCCTCTTACTGGGTGAGACCCTGCTAAGGGGAATTTAGGAAGTTTTTTTTTTTTTTATCTACAAGATTCAAGTAGTCTTTGACTTAACAATCCTTAGTTTAGTGACAGTTCAAAGTTACAATGGCACTGAAAAAAAAGTGACTTATGCAGTGGTGGGATTTAAAATTTTTTTACTACCAGTTCTGTGGGTGTGGCTTGGTGAGCATGATGTTGGTGGATGTGGCTTGGTGGGTGTGGCAGGAGAAGGATACTGTAAAATCTCCATTTCCTCCCCACCCCACTAACCTGCTTTCCAGCTCTGTTCTCCTGGGCAGGGAAACCAAAGAAGACCCAGCCAATCAGCTGGGACTCAATGGGAGGCAGAGAATAGATGGAGGTGGGGCCAGTCGGGGGTGGTATTTGCTGGTTCTTCGAACTACTCAAAATTTCCGCTACTGGTTCTCCATAATTGGTCAGAACCTGCTGAATACCACCTCTGGACTTATGACCAGTTCTTGAACTTATGATCACTGATGTTCACATGTTGGTCAGAAATTATGTCATGGACAATACACTGGAAATGTTTGTTTTTTTTAAAAAAAAATCATGGATAATCATGTTTTGGGTCAAAAAATGGTCTAATACTTGTAAAAATATGTCCACTAGGAGACTGTAATGAGAAAGACCTTGGGAAACAGAGAGAAGAGATGCTGCCAAGGGAAGCATCAGATAAGAGACTGCAGAGCCCAGAGCTGCATAACAGATGGAGAAAGATGCTCGGAAGAGACTTGCTAACTGGGTGTGGCTTGGTGGCCACGTGGCTGGCTGGGTGTGGCTTGTATTTAAATATTGTAAATATGTATGTAAATATTGAATTTTTTATTTAAAGAAAGAGCAACTTTTACCCAAAATCAGGCAAAGCAGATTGAGTTGCTTGCAAAATCACAGATTCACTCAGAGATCTACCTTTCTGCAATCTGCTGCCTGAGTCTGCACTGAAAAATAGAAGCTTCAGTCCTAAGAAAGGTTCAGCTCTACTCTCAGGCCACTTCTCCCCCAACCCCCTGAATACCACCCCTGACTGGGCCTCAGGGAAGCCTCCTGTATGAGGGCAAAGCAGTACAACAATGATTTGGATTAGCTAGAAAGCAAGAAATCCAACAGGAGGGAGGGGAGAGGCCAGCCAGTGGCGTGATTTGCCGGTTCTCCGAACTGCACAGAATCGTAACAACCGGTTCCATAGAAGTGGTCTGAACTGGTAGAACCCCCCCCCCGCATGGGAAGTATTTCAGAAGGGACCCTCCCTAATTCCCTGGGAAGTAAAGGTGGGAGAGGGGGAGAGAGAGAGAGATGATTTCAGGCTTCCATGATTCTGCTACTGTAACCCGACAATAAAGACACTCCTGGGTGTGCTTCTTGTTTGGACTACTTTGTTGGGCTAAAGTCTGTCTCCATGCTACATACGTGTTCGGGATAACATACCAGCCTTTAGGATGGCACACGTCTTCAAATTCAGACACACACAAGGGTGGGCTGCTATGGGTTCGCCTGAGTTTCGGAGAAATTGTAGCTAATGTTATGGCCAGTTCAGAGAATCGACAAATCGCACCCCTGGCTAGTTCCTCCCACTCCACCCTGCCCCTCCCAGGAGCCTCCACGTAGCCCATTTTGGATGTGAGGTAAGTGCAGGGCCCACACAGAGGCTTGGGGAGAGCAAAAAACAGGCCTCCCGGAGGCTTCAGAAGGCCAGAAATGGGCCCCCTGGAGGTTTCAAAAGGCCAGAAATGGGCCCCCTAGAGGCTTCAGAAGGCTGGAAATGGGCCCCCTGGAGGCTTCAGAAGGCAGGAAATGGGCCCCCTGGAGGCTTCAGAAGGCAGGAAATGGGCCCCCTGGAGGCTTCAGAAGGCCGGAAATGGGCCCCCTGGAGGTTTCAAAAGGCCGGAAATGGGCCCCCTGGAGGCTTCAAAAGGCCAGAAATGGGCCCCCTGGAGGCTTCAGAAGGCCGGAAATGGGCCCCCTGGAGGCTTCAGAAGGCCGGAAATGGGCCTATTTCTGGACTCCGGAGGGCCTCTGGAGTCCGGGGAGGCTGTTTTGTGCTCCCAAATGCTTGAGGAAAGCCTCTGGAGCCCAGGGAAGGTGAAAACACCCACCCCCCTGTGGTGCAGGAGGCCGACTAGGCCACGCCCACCATGGCCACGCCCACCCAGCAAACAGGCAGAGAACCGGTTGCTGAAATATATGAAGCCCAACCCTGGGACACACTCCTAGAGTAAGTTTGATAAGACTCTGCTATTGTCCTGGACATCTTCTCCCTATCTGAAAAAAAGATAAACCCCCCGACCATAATTTGCCATGCATATAAGAAGGAAGTGATAAATCAGCACTGAATTTATTACATACAATCTAATAATAATCCAATAAATTATTCAAGCGAGAGTTGGTAAACATCAAGTTAGCGCTTTGAAAACAACTCCCATCACGAAGCAGGACAAATTGGTGTTCCTGTCAAGTCTAGAATGAATGGTGGAATCATGTTGTTGTGGCTGTTAATTATTGATATTATAAAGCTAATTTAGCAGGCAACTATGCTTGTGACTGATTGGGATTAAACACTGATTTAAAGGAGAGAACTCAGCTTTTCTTTTTTTATGCTCATAAGGACTAGAAACTTAAGAAAGCTATGTTTTCTTTGGTTGCCCTCCCCCGCCCCCTTGCAGGGCTGATGTTAAAAAGCAGGGCAACAATGCCCATCTACATGGAATAATTTATATTTCCACAATGTACCATCTCACCATATTGCAACTACTTGCCATTCTACACAACTTTAGTGAGCAGACGATGGTATAAATAATAAACGAACAAATAAATAAACAAAACACTCCAAGCAAATAAATAATGAATGCTAGATTAATTCAATAATTTAATGAGACACAATAGCTCACCTCATCATGGAGCTCTGGGGCGAATGATAACATGCCTTTATTCTTGAAATTATTATTTTATATGCTGGTTTAACAATATCTTTAATCATAGATAGGGCTATTAATTTCTTTTAGTACATTGGGCGTGTGTGTGTGTGTGTGTGTGTGTGTGTACATTAGTTGCACAGAGTGCTTTTTGGGGCTGGAAAGACAGGATATAAATATCTATATTCATTGCATTTTTAAAGTGCTTTTAGTAATGTTGTAATCTGTTCAGAGAACTTTGGTTACTGGGTGGATTATAAATAGTAATGGCAATAAATATCGTGCTTCATGGGAGACAAATTATAATAATAATTCAAGGCTAAGTATCTATGGGTGACTCTGACTCAAGTTTGATTTAATTTCCCCTCTATATTAAAGGAAGCAACCCCCTTACAACCCCAGATTTTGCTTTTCCACATCTCCAGATCAATTCAAAGGCTCCCAATTAAACAACACACTCCAAAACATCCATTCCAGTGGGAGATTCAATCGAGTTGACTTTGATCAAATTCCTGGATCAAAACCGAGTTGCATGGTGCTCTGAAAATCAGGGTTAAAAAGGGAAAGTGGCAAACAAGCAAATTTAGAGGAGCAACTAAACCCCATGAGGGACTGTTAAACAATCTGGATCTGTTTATCCTAACAGATGAGATTTGCGAGGGTGGAATATGACAGTAGACTTCAACCATCTGGAGCGTTGTCACATAGAAACACAAGAGAGGACTTAGAATTAGTACCACTTTATAAAGCCTTAGTAAGG